>NW_026138425.1:10000-15000 GCF_025592945.1 Manacus candei
CCCGGCGGCACCTCCGGCGTGCGAAAACGCCACCGACCGCACCGCGGGGCCACCGGCTTTCGCCCGCCTCGCGGCCGTCGGCTTCCCCCGGAAAGGCCGGGGGACGGCGACGGGGAGAAAAACCAAAAGGTCCCCGAAAAAAGCACGCGCGCCTCTCACTCGCCGTGCTAGCCACGGCCGCCCGGGGTTCGGGGCGGGGCCCGCGCCCCTCGCTCCCCTCTCCCTGCCCACGGGCTCGCGCCTCGGCGGCCGCCGGCCACTGCCGGGCCGCCTTCGCGCTCTCTCTTTCTCTCTCTTCTTCCCCGGCGCGCTCAGCGTGCTGCGGCTTAAGGCCGCCAGAAGAAAAAAAAAAAAAAATAAAGGGCCGGGAGGGCGCCCCCACTTCGCCCGCAACCCGGCCCCCGGGCGGCAGACCTCCGCGGAACCCAGCCCTCCGGCAGCCAGGTCGGCGGGGCAGGCCCGACCGCACGGGCCGCCCGGCCGCCGTGGCTCTGGTGCCGGCCGGAGAGGAGGAAGGGGCGAGGCGCCGCCGCCTCGCCCGCCAACGGCCATCGTGCGTCTCTCTCCGGGGCTCCGGGCAACTCTGTCGGGTTCTCGCTCTGCCGGCGCGGCCGCCGGCCACACCCTGGCCGGCTGGCGCCGCCGCCTTCGGCCCGCTGGGCGGGTCCCCGGCTTAGGGCCGAGGAAGGGGGGACGAACAAAAGAGGCGAGGCGCGCCCAGGGAAGCGCCGCCTCGCCCGACAACGGGCAGTCCCGTCACCGAGCCCCTCCGGCAACCGACCGGGCCCAGGCAAGGCCGCACGCCCACCGCCAGTCCCCGGCACGCCGCCGGCACCGCTGCCGCCGTCAGCCGAGGACAGGGCGCCGCCACCCAGGCCCGGACCATCTTCGGGGCTCTCGGGAGGCGGCCGGGCAAAAGAAGCCCACGCGGGCTCCACCCTTCCAGCCCCGGCCGCCAACTGCCCGCAACAATGCCCGCCGCCACCGCACGACGGGCGCCGGCTTAGGGCCGGCGCATGGGAAGGACGAGACGACGCCGCCTCGCCGCCCTCGCACACCACCGCCTTCGCCCGGGGCCCTCGGGGAGCCGGCAGCCGCCACCGGCTCGGGCTGGACGCTGCTGGGCCCCCGCGGGCCCCCCTCGGCCGTCCCAGTCCCGCAACTCCCTTGGCTGCGCTTTCGCGCTCGGCTCTCGTCTTCCTTTCCCGTCATCGGACCCGCCCCAGGAAGCCGGCCGAGTGCCCCGCGGCTTTCTCGCCGGCCTTCCTGCCGCTCGTGGGGTTGGCCGGCCCGTGGCACGCGCCGAAGGCCGCGCTCGGCAGCAGACGCGGAAGAAAAGGGGCCCTCGGAACCCGCGCTGCTAGACAACCCCTGCCCATAGTACGGACAGACGCGTCCTGGCCCGGCCGGGTCGCCAAAGCGGCTCGAGGCTCCTCAGCGGGGAGGCGCGCGAGAGCAGGCCGCCTCTCACCTCGACCTAACTGGAGGCGGCGCCCGACAGCGACCCCTTGGCCGACTTCCGGGGCCGGCCGCGACAACACGTCTACCCCGAAAATGCCGCCAGGCGCCTAAGTCCCGCCGGAGCCGGGTAGACCTGGTGGCCCGGAGCCGGGACGCCGGCGGGGCGCAGGCCGGCGTCTGCGGCCGCGGCGGCCGGATCGGCCGGTCCCGGAACCGGGTAGACCTGATGCTCGCCAGCCCCGGAACCGGGTAGACCTGATGCTCGCCAGCATCCGGCGGGGCACGAGGCCGCTCGGCCCCGCTCGACTGGGGAAACGGGTCGACCCCAAAAACCGGGACAACAGGTCTACCCGCCGAGCACGGACAACAGGTCTACCCGCCGGGCTCGGACACCAGGTCTACCCGCCGGGCTCGGACAAAAGGTCTACCCGCCGGGTCCCGACAAAAGGTCTACCCGCCGGGCTCGGACACCAGGTCTACCCGCCCGACTCGGACACCAGGTCTACCCGCCGAGCACGGAACACCGGTCTACCCGCCGGGCTCGGACAGCAGGTCTACCCACCGGGTTCGGACAACAGGTCTACCCGCACGGCACGGAACACCGGTCTACCCGCCGGGTTCGGACACCAGGCCTACCCGCCCGAGTCGGACACCAGGTCTACCCGCACGGCACGGACAACACGTCTACCCGCCGGGTTTAGGCAACAGGTCTACCCACCCGGCTCGCGCACAGGGTCTACCCGCCCGACTCGGACACCAGGTCTACCCGCCCAGCATGGACAACAGGTCTACCCGCCGGGCTCGGGCACCAGGTCTACCCGCCCGGCTCGGACACCAGGTCTACCCGCCGAGCTCGGACAACAGGTCTTCCCACCGGGCTCGGACACCAGGTCTACCCGCCGGGCTCGGACAAAAGGTCTACCCGCCCGGTTCGGACACCAGGTCTACCCGCCGGGCTCGGACAAAAGGTCTACCCGCCCGGTTCGGACACCAGGTCTACCCGCCGGGCTCGGACACCAGGTCTACCCGCCCAGCATGGACACCAGGTCTACCCGCCGGGCTCGGACACCAGGTCTACCCGCCCGACTCGGACACCAGGTCTACCCGCCGGGCACGGACAACAGGTCTACCCGCCGGGCTCGGACAAAAGGTCTACCCGCCGGGCTCGGACAAAAGGTCTACCCGCCCGACTCGGACACCAGGTCTACCCGCCCAGCATGGACAACAGGTCTACCCGCCGGGCTCGGACACCAGGTCTACCCGCCCGGCTCGGACAACAGGTCTACCCGCCGAGCTCGGACAAAAGGTCTACCCGCCCAGCTCGGACAACAGGTCTACCCGCCGGGCTCGGACAAAAGGTCTACCCGCCGGGCTCGGACACCAGGTCTACCCGCCCGGCTCGGACACCAGGTCTACCCGCCGAGCTCGGACAACAGGTCTTCCCGCCGGGCTCGGACACCAGGTCTACCCGCCGGGCTCGGACAAAAGGTCTACCCGCCCGGTTCGGACACCAGGTCTACCCGCCGGGCTCGGACAAAAGGTCTACCCGCCCGGTTCGGACACCAGGTCTACCCGCCGGGCTCGGACACCAGGTCTACCCGCCCAGCATGGACACCAGGTCTACCCGCCGGGCTCGGACACCAGGTCTACCCGCCCGACTCGGACACCAGCTCTACCCGCCGGGCACGGACAACAGGTCTACCCGCCGGGCTCGGACAAAAGGTCTACCCGCCCGACTCGGACACCAGGTCTACCCGCCCGGCTCGGACAACAGGTCTACCCGCCGAGCTCGGACAAAAGGTCTACCCGCCCAGCTCGGACAACAGGTCTACCCGCCGGGCTCGGACAAAAGGTCTACCCGCCGGGCTCGGACACCAGGTCTACCCGCCGGGCTCGGACACCAGGTCTACCCGCCGGGCTCGGACAAAAGGTCTACCCGCCCAGCTCGGACACCAGGTCTACCAGCCCGACTCGGACACCAGGTCTACCCGCCGGGCACGGACAACAGGTCTACCCGCCGGGCTCGGACAAAAGGTCTACCCGCCGGAGTCGGACACCACGTCTACCCGTCGGGCTCGGAACGCAACTCTACCCGCCGGCACCCCCGCCGCCGAGCCCAGTCGGCCGCCGCCCTGCCACCTTAAGAGAGTCCCAGCTACTCCCCCTTTTTACCCACGCCGCAGACAACGCCCTTTCTTTCCCACTCGGAGCCCCGGGCAGAAACGGTGGCGCCTCGGCGTCCGCCGAGGGCCTCGGCTAAGCGCTTGGAACCCGCTCGAGCCGCCCGACTCGGAGAGCGCGTCGAGCCGACGAGCCCGGAAAACAGGTCTACCCGCTGCCCCGGGACACCGGCTCTACCCGCCGGCTTCGGACGAGGGCTCTACCCGCTGGGCACGGACGGCGACTCTACCCGCTGCGCACCTCTGCGGCCGAGCCGAGGCGGCGGCAGCCCTGCCACCCAGGCAGAGGCCCAGTTACTCCCCCCGTTTCCCCGCCCCGCAGAGAACGTCTCTTCTTTCACCCTCGGGGCAGGGGAAAGGCTGCTACGCTCGGAGCGCCGGGCAGAAACCGCAGCGCTAAGCCCCGAGACCGGCTCTAGCCGCTAGGCTCGGACACCGGCTCTTCCCGGCGGCGCCGAGGCGGCCGAGCCCGGTCGGCCGCAGCCGCGCCGCCTAAAGAGAATCCCAGTTACTCCCCCCGCTTCCCCGCCCCGCAGAGAGCGTCTCTTCTTTCACCCTCGGGGCAGGGGAAAGGCTGCTACGCTCGGAGCGCCGGCCAGAAACCGCAGCGCTAAGCCCCGAGACCGGCTCTAGCCGCTAGGCTCGGACACCGGCTCTTCCCGGCGGCGCCGAGGCGGCCGAGCCCGGTCGGCCGCAGCCGCGCCGCCTAAAGAGAGTCCCAGTTACTCCCCCCGCTTCCCCGCCCCGCAGAGAACGTCTCTTCTTTCACCCTCGGGGCAGGGGAAAGCCTTTACGCCGGAGAGCAAGTCTGCCGCAAAGGGCCACGGGAGATGGAGTCTCCGCAACAAGACCCCCGAGAGAGTACTCGACGGAGCATGCCCGCTGGAAGGACTCGCAAAGAACTGTGGGAAATCCGGGAGGTCAGGGCGGGGTCGGAAGGGCACGCCGGCGCGCCAATCGACGGATTTAGCGGCTGCACGCCGTCCGCTCGATCCGCGAATTCGGTGCCACGCTCCGAGCACCGGCCGCAAACAGGTCTACCCGCCGCCGGGCCGGGCCGGGCGGCGGCGCTCCGGCTCCAAGTCCGCTCGACGGCGGGAACAGGTCTACCCGCCACCGGGCCGAGCCGGGCGGCGGCGCCCCGGTTCCAAGTCCGCTCGCCGACGGGAACAGGTCTACCCACCACCGGGCCGGACGGCGGCGCCCCGGCTCCAAGTCCGCTCGACGGCGGGAACAGGTCTACCCGCCACCGGGCCGAGCCGGGCGGCGGCGCTCCGGCTCCAAGTCCGCTCGTCGGCGGGAACAGGTCTACCCGCCACCGGGCCGGGCCGGGCGGCGGCGCCGCGGCTCCAAGTCCGC
>NW_026138425.1:27500-32500 GCF_025592945.1 Manacus candei
CCGCCGACGCCGGCGGCCCGCACGCGGTATACTTTCTCCACGGCTCTCCCGGCCCGGCAGGAGGCGGGTGCCGCCGGACGCCCGGCTCCGGACAACCCGCGCTTCCGGCCCTGCCGGGCCCACGGCCGCCTCCGCAGAGCGGTGCCACCGGCTCGGAGGCGTGGGCCGCGGACGGCCCCCGCTCGCCCCGGCGGCACCTCCGGCGTGCGAAAACGCCACCGACCGCACCGCGGGGCCACCGGCTTTCGCCCGCCTCGCGGCCGTCGGCTTCCCCCGGAAAGGCCGGGGGACGGCGACGGGGAGAAAAACCAAAAGGTCCCCGAAAAAAGCACGCGCGCCTCTCACTCGCCGTGCTAGCCACGGCCGCCCGGGGTTCGGGGCGGGGCCCGCGCCCCTCGCTCCCCTCTCCCTGCCCACGGGCTCGCGCCTCGGCGGCCGCCGGCCACTGCCGGGCCGCCTTCGCGCTCTCTCTTTCTCTCTCTTCTTCCCCGGCGCGCTCAGCGTGCTGCGGCTTAAGGCCGCCAGAAGAAAAAAAAAAAAAAATAAAGGGCCGGGAGGGCGCCCCCACTTCGCCCGCAACCCGGCCCCCGGGCGGCAGACCTCCGCGGAACCCAGCCCTCCGGCAGCCAGGTCGGCGGGGCAGGCCCGACCGCACGGGCCGCCCGGCCGCCGTGGCTCTGGTGCCGGCCGGAGAGGAGGAAGGGGCGAGGCGCCGCCGCCTCGCCCGCCAACGGCCATCGTGCGTCTCTCTCCGGGGCTCCGGGCAACTCTGTCGGGTTCTCGCTCTGCCGGCGCGGCCGCCGGCCACACCCTGGCCGGCTGGCGCCGCCGCCTTCGGCCCGCTGGGCGGGTCCCCGGCTTAGGGCCGAGGAAGGGGGGACGAACAAAAGAGGCGAGGCGCGCCCAGGGAAGCGCCGCCTCGCCCGACAACGGGCAGTCCCGTCACCGAGCCCCTCCGGCAACCGACCGGGCCCAGGCAAGGCCGCACGCCCACCGCCAGTCCCCGGCACGCCGCCGGCACCGCTGCCGCCGTCAGCCGAGGACAGGGCGCCGCCACCCAGGCCCGGACCATCTTCGGGGCTCTCGGGAGGCGGCCGGGCAAAAGAAGCCCACGCGGGCTCCACCCTTCCAGCCCCGGCCGCCAACTGCCCGCAACAATGCCCGCCGCCACCGCACGACGGGCGCCGGCTTAGGGCCGGCGCATGGGAAGGACGAGACGACGCCGCCTCGCCGCCCTCGCACACCACCGCCTTCGCCCGGGGCCCTCGGGGAGCCGGCAGCCGCCACCGGCTCGGGCTGGACGCTGCTGGGCCCCCGCGGGCCCCCCTCGGCCGTCCCAGTCCCGCAACTCCCTTGGCTGCGCTTTCGCGCTCGGCTCTCGTCTTCCTTTCCCGTCATCGGACCCGCCCCAGGAAGCCGGCCGAGTGCCCCGCGGCTTTCTCGCCGGCCTTCCTGCCGCTCGTGGGGTTGGCCGGCCCGTGGCACGCGCCGAAGGCCGCGCTCGGCAGCAGACGCGGAAGAAAAGGGGCCCTCGGAACCCGCGCTGCTAGACAACCCCTGCCCATAGTACGGACAGACGCGTCCTGGCCCGGCCGGGTCGCCAAAGCGGCTCGAGGCTCCTCAGCGGGGAGGCGCGCGAGAGCAGGCCGCCTCTCACCTCGACCTAACTGGAGGCGGCGCCCGACAGCGACCCCTTGGCCGACTTCCGGGGCCGGCCGCGACAACACGTCTACCCCGAAAATGCCGCCAGGCGCCTAAGTCCCGCCGGAGCCGGGTAGACCTGGTGGCCCGGAGCCGGGACGCCGGCGGGGCGCAGGCCGGCGTCTGCGGCCGCGGCGGCCGGATCGGCCGGTCCCGGAACCGGGTAGACCTGATGCTCGCCAGCCCCGGAACCGGGTAGACCTGATGCTCGCCAGCATCCGGCGGGGCACGAGGCCGCTCGGCCCCGCTCGACTGGGGAAACGGGTCGACCCCAAAAACCGGGACAACAGGTCTACCCGCCGAGCACGGACAACAGGTCTACCCGCCGGGCTCGGACACCAGGTCTACCCGCCGGGCTCGGACAAAAGGTCTACCCGCCGGGTCCCGACAAAAGGTCTACCCGCCGGGCTCGGACACCAGGTCTACCCGCCCGACTCGGACACCAGGTCTACCCGCCGAGCACGGAACACCGGTCTACCCGCCGGGCTCGGACAGCAGGTCTACCCACCGGGTTCGGACAACAGGTCTACCCGCACGGCACGGAACACCGGTCTACCCGCCGGGTTCGGACACCAGGCCTACCCGCCCGAGTCGGACACCAGGTCTACCCGCACGGCACGGACAACACGTCTACCCGCCGGGTTTAGGCAACAGGTCTACCCACCCGGCTCGCGCACAGGGTCTACCCGCCCGACTCGGACACCAGGTCTACCCGCCCAGCATGGACAACAGGTCTACCCGCCGGGCTCGGGCACCAGGTCTACCCGCCCGGCTCGGACACCAGGTCTACCCGCCGAGCTCGGACAACAGGTCTTCCCACCGGGCTCGGACACCAGGTCTACCCGCCGGGCTCGGACACCAGGTCTACCCGCCGGGCTCGGACACCAGGTCTACCCGCCGGGCTCGGACAAAAGGTCTACCCGCCCAGCTCGGACACCAGGTCTACCAGCCCGACTCGGACACCAGGTCTACCCGCCGGGCACGGACAACAGGTCTACCCGCCGGGCTCGGACAAAAGGTCTACCCGCCGGAGTCGGACACCACGTCTACCCGTCGGGCTCGGAACGCAACTCTACCCGCCGGCACCCCCGCCGCCGAGCCCAGTCGGCCGCCGCCCTGCCACCTTAAGAGAGTCCCAGCTACTCCCCCTTTTTACCCACGCCGCAGACAACGCCCTTTCTTTCCCACTCGGAGCCCCGGGCAGAAACGGTGGCGCCTCGGCGTCCGCCGAGGGCCTCGGCTAAGCGCTTGGAACCCGCTCGAGCCGCCCGACTCGGAGAGCGCGTCGAGCCGACGAGCCCGGAAAACAGGTCTACCCGCTGCCCCGGGACACCGGCTCTACCCGCCGGCTTCGGACGAGGGCTCTACCCGCTGGGCACGGACGGCGACTCTACCCGCTGCGCACCTCTGCGGCCGAGCCGAGGCGGCGGCAGCCCTGCCACCCAGGCAGAGGCCCAGTTACTCCCCCCGTTTCCCCGCCCCGCAGAGAACGTCTCTTCTTTCACCCTCGGGGCAGGGGAAAGGCTGCTACGCTCGGAGCGCCGGGCAGAAACCGCAGCGCTAAGCCCCGAGACCGGCTCTAGCCGCTAGGCTCGGACACCGGCTCTTCCCGGCGGCGCCGAGGCGGCCGAGCCCGGTCGGCCGCAGCCGCGCCGCCTAAAGAGAATCCCAGTTACTCCCCCCGCTTCCCCGCCCCGCAGAGAGCGTCTCTTCTTTCACCCTCGGGGCAGGGGAAAGGCTGCTACGCTCGGAGCGCCGGCCAGAAACCGCAGCGCTAAGCCCCGAGACCGGCTCTAGCCGCTAGGCTCGGACACCGGCTCTTCCCGGCGGCGCCGAGGCGGCCGAGCCCGGTCGGCCGCAGCCGCGCCGCCTAAAGAGAGTCCCAGTTACTCCCCCCGCTTCCCCGCCCCGCAGAGAACGTCTCTTCTTTCACCCTCGGGGCAGGGGAAAGCCTTTACGCCGGAGAGCAAGTCTGCCGCAAAGGGCCACGGGAGATGGAGTCTCCGCAACAAGACCCCCGAGAGAGTACTCGACGGAGCATGCCCGCTGGAAGGACTCGCAAAGAACTGTGGGAAATCCGGGAGGTCAGGGCGGGGTCGGAAGGGCACGCCGGCGCGCCAATCGACGGATTTAGCGGCTGCACGCCGTCCGCTCGATCCGCGAATTCGGTGCCACGCTCCGAGCACCGGCCGCAAACAGGTCTACCCGCCGCCGGGCCGGGCCGGGCGGCGGCGCTCCGGCTCCAAGTCCGCTCGACGGCGGGAACAGGTCTACCCGCCACCGGGCCGAGCCGGGCGGCGGCGCCCCGGTTCCAAGTCCGCTCGCCGACGGGAACAGGTCTACCCACCACCGGGCCGGACGGCGGCGCCCCGGCTCCAAGTCCGCTCGACGGCGGGAACAGGTCTACCCGCCACCGGGCCGAGCCGGGCGGCGGCGCTCCGGCTCCAAGTCCGCTCGTCGGCGGGAACAGGTCTACCCGCCACCGGGCCGGGCCGGGCGGCGGCGCCGCGGCTCCAAGTCCGCTCGCCGACGCGAACAGGTCTACCCGCTTCCGGGCCGAGCCGGGCGGCGGCGCCCCGGCTCCAAGTCCGCTCGCCGACGCGAACAGGTCTACCCGCTTCCGGGCCGAGCCGGGCGGCGGCGCTCCGGCTCCAAGTGCGCTCGCCGACGGGAACAGGTCTACCCACCACCGGGCCGGGTGGCGGCGCTCCGGCTCCAAGTCCGCTCGCCGGCGGGAACAGGTCTACCCGCCACCGGGCCGAGCCGGGCGGCGGCGCCCCGGCTTAAAGTCCGCTCGCCGACGGGAACAGGTCTACCTGCCACCGGACCAGGCCGGCGGCGCCCCGGCTCCAAGTCCGCTCGACGGCGGGAACAGGTCTACCCGCCACCGGGCCGGGCCGGGCGGCGGCGCCGCGGCTCCAAGTCCGCTCGACGGCGGGAACAGGTCTACCCGCCACCGGGCCGGGCCGGGCGGCGGCGCCACGGTTCCAAGTCCGCTCGCCGACGGGAACAGGTCTACCCACCACCGGGCCGGACGGCGGCGCCCCGGCTCCAAGTCCGCTCGCCGGCGGGAACAGGTCTACCCGCCACCGGGCCGGACGGCGGCGCCCCGGTTCCAAGTCCGCTCGCCGACGGGAACAGGTCTACCCGCTACCGGGCCGAGCCGGGCGGCGGTGCTCCGGCTCCAAGTCCGCTCGCCGACGCGAACAGGTCTACCCGCTTCCGGGCCGAGCCGGGCGGCGGCGCTCCGGCTCCAAGTCCGCTCGCCGACGGGAACAGGTCTACCCACCACCGGGCAG
>NW_026138425.1:45000-50000 GCF_025592945.1 Manacus candei
TCTCGCTCTGCCGGCGCGGCCGCCGGCCACACCCTGGCCGGCTGGCGCCGCCGCCTTCGGCCCGCTGGGCGGGTCCCCGGCTTAGGGCCGAGGAAGGGGGGACGAACAAAAGAGGCGAGGCGCGCCCAGGGAAGCGCCGCCTCGCCCGACAACGGGCAGTCCCGTCACCGAGCCCCTCCGGCAACCGACCGGGCCCAGGCAAGGCCGCACGCCCACCGCCAGTCCCCGGCACGCCGCCGGCACCGCTGCCGCCGTCAGCCGAGGACAGGGCGCCGCCACCCAGGCCCAGACCATCTTCGGGGCTCTCGGGAGGCGGCCGGGCAAAAGAAGCCCACGCGGGCTCCACCCTTCCAGCCCCGGCCGCCAACTGCCCGCAACAATGCCCGCCGCCACCGCACGACGGGCGCCGGCTTAGGGCCGGCGCATGGGAAGGACGAGACGACGCCGCCTCGCCGCCCTCGCACACCACCGCCTTCGCCCGGGGCCCTCGGGGAGCCGGCAGCCGCCACCGGCTCGGGCTGGACGCTGCTGGGCCCCCGCGGGCCCCCCTCGGCCGTCCCAGTCCCGCAACTCCCTTGGCTGCGCTTTCGCGCTCGGCTCTCGTCTTCCTTTCCCGTCATCGGACCCGCCCCAGGAAGCCGGCCGAGTGCCCCGCGGCTTTCTCGCCGGCCTTCCTGCCGCTCGTGGGGTTGGCCGGCCCGTGGCACGCGCCGAAGGCCGCGCTCGGCAGCAGACGCGGAAGAAAAGGGGCCCTCGGAACCCGCGCTGCTAGACAACCCCTGCCCATAGTACGGACAGACGCGTCCTGGCCCGGCCGGGTCGCCAAAGCGGCTCGAGGCTCCTCAGCGGGGAGGCGCGCGAGAGCAGGCCGCCTCTCACCTCGACCTAACTGGAGGCGGCGCCCGACAGCGACCCCTTGGCCGACTTCCGGGGCCGGCCGCGACAACACGTCTACCCCGAAAATGCCGCCAGGCGCCTAAGTCCCGCCGGAGCCGGGTAGACCTGGTGGCCCGGAGCCGGGACGCCGGCGGGGCGCAGGCCGGCGTCTGCGGCCGCGGCGGCCGGATCGGCCGGTCCCGGAACCGGGTAGACCTGATGCTCGCCAGCCCCGGAACCGGGTAGACCTGATGCTCGCCAGCATCCGGCGGGGCACGAGGCCGCTCGGCCCCGCTCGACTGGGGAAACGGGTCGACCCCAAAAACCGGGACAACAGGTCTACCCGCCGAGCACGGACAACAGGTCTACCCGCCGGGCTCGGACACCAGGTCTACCCGCCGGGCTCGGACAAAAGGTCTACCCGCCGGGTCCCGACAAAAGGTCTACCCGCCGGGCTCGGACACCAGGTCTACCCGCCCGACTCGGACACCAGGTCTACCCGCCGAGCACGGAACACCGGTCTACCCGCCGGGCTCGGACAGCAGGTCTACCCACCGGGTTCGGACAACAGGTCTACCCGCACGGCACGGAACACCGGTCTACCCGCCGGGTTCGGACACCAGGCCTACCCGCCCGAGTCGGACACCAGGTCTACCCGCACGGCACGGACAACACGTCTACCCGCCGGGTTTAGGCAACAGGTCTACCCACCCGGCTCGCGCACAGGGTCTACCCGCCCGACTCGGACACCAGGTCTACCCGCCCAGCATGGACAACAGGTCTACCCGCCGGGCTCGGGCACCAGGTCTACCCGCCCGGCTCGGACACCAGGTCTACCCGCCGAGCTCGGACAACAGGTCTTCCCACCGGGCTCGGACACCAGGTCTACCCGCCGGGCTCGGACAAAAGGTCTACCCGCCCGGTTCGGACACCAGGTCTACCCGCCGGGCTCGGACAAAAGGTCTACCCGCCCGGTTCGGACACCAGGTCTACCCGCCGGGCTCGGACACCAGGTCTACCCGCCCAGCATGGACACCAGGTCTACCCGCCGGGCTCGGACACCAGGTCTACCCGCCCGACTCGGACACCAGGTCTACCCGCCGGGCACGGACAACAGGTCTACCCGCCGGGCTCGGACAAAAGGTCTACCCGCCGGGCTCGGACAAAAGGTCTACCCGCCCGACTCGGACATCAGGTCTACCCGCCCAGCATGGACAACAGGTCTACCCGCCGGGCTCGGACACCAGGTCTACCCGCCCGGCTCGGACAACAGGTCTACCCGCCGAGCTCGGACAAAAGGTCTACCCGCCCAGCTCGGACAACAGGTCTACCCGCCGGGCTCGGACAAAAGGTCTACCCGCCGGGCTCGGACACCAGGTCTACCCGCCCGGCTCGGACACCAGGTCTACCCGCCGAGCTCGGACAACAGGTCTTCCCGCCGGGCTCGGACACCAGGTCTACCCGCCGGGCTCGGACAAAAGGTCTACCCGCCCGGTTCGGACACCAGGTCTACCCGCCGGGCTCGGACAAAAGGTCTACCCGCCCGGTTCGGACACCAGGTCTACCCGCCGGGCTCGGACACCAGGTCTACCCGCCCAGCATGGACACCAGGTCTACCCGCCGGGCTCGGACACCAGGTCTACCCGCCCGACTCGGACACCAGCTCTACCCGCCGGGCACGGACAACAGGTCTACCCGCCGGGCTCGGACAAAAGGTCTACCCGCCCGACTCGGACACCAGGTCTACCCGCCCGGCTCGGACAACAGGTCTACCCGCCGAGCTCGGACAAAAGGTCTACCCGCCCAGCTCGGACAACAGGTCTACCCGCCGGGCTCGGACAAAAGGTCTACCCGCCGGGCTCGGACACCAGGTCTACCCGCCGGGCTCGGACACCAGGTCTACCCGCCGGGCTCGGACAAAAGGTCTACCCGCCCAGCTCGGACACCAGGTCTACCAGCCCGACTCGGACACCAGGTCTACCCGCCGGGCACGGACAACAGGTCTACCCGCCGGGCTCGGACAAAAGGTCTACCCGCCGGAGTCGGACACCACGTCTACCCGTCGGGCTCGGAACGCAACTCTACCCGCCGGCACCCCCGCCGCCGAGCCCAGTCGGCCGCCGCCCTGCCACCTTAAGAGAGTCCCAGCTACTCCCCCTTTTTACCCACGCCGCAGACAACGCCCTTTCTTTCCCACTCGGAGCCCCGGGCAGAAACGGTGGCGCCTCGGCGTCCGCCGAGGGCCTCGGCTAAGCGCTTGGAACCCGCTCGAGCCGCCCGACTCGGAGAGCGCGTCGAGCCGACGAGCCCGGAAAACAGGTCTACCCGCTGCCCCGGGACACCGGCTCTACCCGCCGGCTTCGGACGAGGGCTCTACCCGCTGGGCACGGACGGCGACTCTACCCGCTGCGCACCTCTGCGGCCGAGCCGAGGCGGCGGCAGCCCTGCCACCCAGGCAGAGGCCCAGTTACTCCCCCCGTTTCCCCGCCCCGCAGAGAACGTCTCTTCTTTCACCCTCGGGGCAGGGGAAAGGCTGCTACGCTCGGAGCGCCGGGCAGAAACCGCAGCGCTAAGCCCCGAGACCGGCTCTAGCCGCTAGGCTCGGACACCGGCTCTTCCCGGCGGCGCCGAGGCGGCCGAGCCCGGTCGGCCGCAGCCGCGCCGCCTAAAGAGAATCCCAGTTACTCCCCCCGCTTCCCCGCCCCGCAGAGAGCGTCTCTTCTTTCACCCTCGGGGCAGGGGAAAGGCTGCTACGCTCGGAGCGCCGGCCAGAAACCGCAGCGCTAAGCCCCGAGACCGGCTCTAGCCGCTAGGCTCGGACACCGGCTCTTCCCGGCGGCGCCGAGGCGGCCGAGCCCGGTCGGCCGCAGCCGCGCCGCCTAAAGAGAGTCCCAGTTACTCCCCCCGCTTCCCCGCCCCGCAGAGAACGTCTCTTCTTTCACCCTCGGGGCAGGGGAAAGCCTTTACGCCGGAGAGCAAGTCTGCCGCAAAGGGCCACGGGAGATGGAGTCTCCGCAACAAGACCCCCGAGAGAGTACTCGACGGAGCATGCCCGCTGGAAGGACTCGCAAAGAACTGTGGGAAATCCGGGAGGTCAGGGCGGGGTCGGAAGGGCACGCCGGCGCGCCAATCGACGGATTTAGCGGCTGCACGCCGTCCGCTCGATCCGCGAATTCGGTGCCACGCTCCGAGCACCGGCCGCAAACAGGTCTACCCGCCGCCGGGCCGGGCCGGGCGGCGGCGCTCCGGCTCCAAGTCCGCTCGACGGCGGGAACAGGTCTACCCGCCACCGGGCCGAGCCGGGCGGCGGCGCCCCGGTTCCAAGTCCGCTCGCCGACGGGAACAGGTCTACCCACCACCGGGCCGGACGGCGGCGCCCCGGCTCCAAGTCCGCTCGACGGCGGGAACAGGTCTACCCGCCACCGGGCCGAGCCGGGCGGCGGCGCTCCGGCTCCAAGTCCGCTCGTCGGCGGGAACAGGTCTACCCGCCACCGGGCCGGGCCGGGCGGCGGCGCCGCGGCTCCAAGTCCGCTCGCCGACGCGAACAGGTCTACCCGCTTCCGGGCCGAGCCGGGCGGCGGCGCCCCGGCTCCAAGTCCGCTCGCCGACGCGAACAGGTCTACCCGCTTCCGGGCCGAGCCGGGCGGCGGCGCTCCGGCTCCAAGTGCGCTCGCCGACGGGAACAGGTCTACCCACCACCGGGCCGGGTGGCGGCGCTCCGGCTCCAAGTCCGCTCGCCGGCGGGAACAGGTCTACCCGCCACCGGGCCGAGCCGGGCGGCGGCGCCCCGGCTTAAAGTCCGCTCGCCGACGGGAACAGGTCTACCTGCCACCGGACCAGGCCGGCGGCGCCCCGGCTCCAAGTCCGCTCGACGGCGGGAACAGGTCTACCCGCCACCGGGCCGGGCCGGGCGGCGGCGCCGCGGCTCCAAGTCCGCTCGACGGCGGGAACAGGTCTACCCGCCACCGGGCCGGGCCGGGCGGCGGCGCCACGGTTCCAAGTCCGCTCGCCGACGGGAACAGGTCTACCCACCACCGGGCCGGACGGCGGCGCCCCGGCTCCAAGTCCGCTCGCCGACGCGAACAGGTCTACCCGCTTCCGGGCCGAGCCGGGCGGCGGCGCTC
>NW_026138425.1:62500-67500 GCF_025592945.1 Manacus candei
CCGCCTCCGCAGAGCGGTGCCACCGGCTCGGAGGCGTGGGCCGCGGACGGCCCCCGCTCGCCCCGGCGGCACCTCCGGCGTGCGAAAACGCCACCGACCGCACCGCGGGGCCACCGGCTTTCGCCCGCCTCGCGGCCGTCGGCTTCCCCCGGAAAGGCCGGGGGACGGCGACGGGGAGAAAAACCAAAAGGTCCCCGAAAAAAGCACGCGCGCCTCTCACTCGCCGTGCTAGCCACGGCCGCCCGGGGTTCGGGGCGGGGCCCGCGCCCCTCGCTCCCCTCTCCCTGCCCACGGGCTCGCGCCTCGGCGGCCGCCGGCCACTGCCGGGCCGCCTTCGCGCTCTCTCTTTCTCTCTCTTCTTCCCCGGCGCGCTCAGCGTGCTGCGGCTTAAGGCCGCCAGAAGAAAAAAAAAAAAAAATAAAGGGCCGGGAGGGCGCCCCCACTTCGCCCGCAACCCGGCCCCCGGGCGGCAGACCTCCGCGGAACCCAGCCCTCCGGCAGCCAGGTCGGCGGGGCAGGCCCGACCGCACGGGCCGCCCGGCCGCCGTGGCTCTGGTGCCGGCCGGAGAGGAGGAAGGGGCGAGGCGCCGCCGCCTCGCCCGCCAACGGCCATCGTGCGTCTCTCTCCGGGGCTCCGGGCAACTCTGTCGGGTTCTCGCTCTGCCGGCGCGGCCGCCGGCCACACCCTGGCCGGCTGGCGCCGCCGCCTTCGGCCCGCTGGGCGGGTCCCCGGCTTAGGGCCGAGGAAGGGGGGACGAACAAAAGAGGCGAGGCGCGCCCAGGGAAGCGCCGCCTCGCCCGACAACGGGCAGTCCCGTCACCGAGCCCCTCCGGCAACCGACCGGGCCCAGGCAAGGCCGCACGCCCACCGCCAGTCCCCGGCACGCCGCCGGCACCGCTGCCGCCGTCAGCCGAGGACAGGGCGCCGCCACCCAGGCCCGGACCATCTTCGGGGCTCTCGGGAGGCGGCCGGGCAAAAGAAGCCCACGCGGGCTCCACCCTTCCAGCCCCGGCCGCCAACTGCCCGCAACAATGCCCGCCGCCACCGCACGACGGGCGCCGGCTTAGGGCCGGCGCATGGGAAGGACGAGACGACGCCGCCTCGCCGCCCTCGCACACCACCGCCTTCGCCCGGGGCCCTCGGGGAGCCGGCAGCCGCCACCGGCTCGGGCTGGACGCTGCTGGGCCCCCGCGGGCCCCCCTCGGCCGTCCCAGTCCCGCAACTCCCTTGGCTGCGCTTTCGCGCTCGGCTCTCGTCTTCCTTTCCCGTCATCGGACCCGCCCCAGGAAGCCGGCCGAGTGCCCCGCGGCTTTCTCGCCGGCCTTCCTGCCGCTCGTGGGGTTGGCCGGCCCGTGGCACGCGCCGAAGGCCGCGCTCGGCAGCAGACGCGGAAGAAAAGGGGCCCTCGGAACCCGCGCTGCTAGACAACCCCTGCCCATAGTACGGACAGACGCGTCCTGGCCCGGCCGGGTCGCCAAAGCGGCTCGAGGCTCCTCAGCGGGGAGGCGCGCGAGAGCAGGCCGCCTCTCACCTCGACCTAACTGGAGGCGGCGCCCGACAGCGACCCCTTGGCCGACTTCCGGGGCCGGCCGCGACAACACGTCTACCCCGAAAATGCCGCCAGGCGCCTAAGTCCCGCCGGAGCCGGGTAGACCTGGTGGCCCGGAGCCGGGACGCCGGCGGGGCGCAGGCCGGCGTCTGCGGCCGCGGCGGCCGGATCGGCCGGTCCCGGAACCGGGTAGACCTGATGCTCGCCAGCCCCGGAACCGGGTAGACCTGATGCTCGCCAGCATCCGGCGGGGCACGAGGCCGCTCGGCCCCGCTCGACTGGGGAAACGGGTCGACCCCAAAAACCGGGACAACAGGTCTACCCGCCGAGCACGGACAACAGGTCTACCCGCCGGGCTCGGACACCAGGTCTACCCGCCGGGCTCGGACAAAAGGTCTACCCGCCGGGTCCCGACAAAAGGTCTACCCGCCGGGCTCGGACACCAGGTCTACCCGCCCGACTCGGACACCAGGTCTACCCGCCGAGCACGGAACACCGGTCTACCCGCCGGGCTCGGACAGCAGGTCTACCCACCGGGTTCGGACAACAGGTCTACCCGCACGGCACGGAACACCGGTCTACCCGCCGGGTTCGGACACCAGGCCTACCCGCCCGAGTCGGACACCAGGTCTACCCGCACGGCACGGACAACACGTCTACCCGCCGGGTTTAGGCAACAGGTCTACCCACCCGGCTCGCGCACAGGGTCTACCCGCCCGACTCGGACACCAGGTCTACCCGCCCAGCATGGACAACAGGTCTACCCGCCGGGCTCGGGCACCAGGTCTACCCGCCCGGCTCGGACACCAGGTCTACCCGCCGAGCTCGGACAACAGGTCTTCCCACCGGGCTCGGACACCAGGTCTACCCGCCGGGCTCGGACAAAAGGTCTACCCGCCCGGTTCGGACACCAGGTCTACCCGCCGGGCTCGGACAAAAGGTCTACCCGCCCGGTTCGGACACCAGGTCTACCCGCCGGGCTCGGACACCAGGTCTACCCGCCCAGCATGGACACCAGGTCTACCCGCCGGGCTCGGACACCAGGTCTACCCGCCCGACTCGGACACCAGGTCTACCCGCCGGGCACGGACAACAGGTCTACCCGCCGGGCTCGGACAAAAGGTCTACCCGCCGGGCTCGGACAAAAGGTCTACCCGCCCGACTCGGACACCAGGTCTACCCGCCCAGCATGGACAACAGGTCTACCCGCCGGGCTCGGACACCAGGTCTACCCGCCCGGCTCGGACAACAGGTCTACCCGCCGAGCTCGGACAAAAGGTCTACCCGCCCAGCTCGGACAACAGGTCTACCCGCCGGGCTCGGACAAAAGGTCTACCCGCCGGGCTCGGACACCAGGTCTACCCGCCCGGCTCGGACACCAGGTCTACCCGCCGAGCTCGGACAACAGGTCTTCCCGCCGGGCTCGGACACCAGGTCTACCCGCCGGGCTCGGACAAAAGGTCTACCCGCCCGGTTCGGACACCAGGTCTACCCGCCGGGCTCGGACAAAAGGTCTACCCGCCCGGTTCGGACACCAGGTCTACCCGCCGGGCTCGGACACCAGGTCTACCCGCCCAGCATGGACACCAGGTCTACCCGCCGGGCTCGGACACCAGGTCTACCCGCCCGACTCGGACACCAGCTCTACCCGCCGGGCACGGACAACAGGTCTACCCGCCGGGCTCGGACAAAAGGTCTACCCGCCCGACTCGGACACCAGGTCTACCCGCCCGGCTCGGACAACAGGTCTACCCGCCGAGCTCGGACAAAAGGTCTACCCGCCCAGCTCGGACAACAGGTCTACCCGCCGGGCTCGGACAAAAGGTCTACCCGCCGGGCTCGGACACCAGGTCTACCCGCCGGGCTCGGACACCAGGTCTACCCGCCGGGCTCGGACAAAAGGTCTACCCGCCCAGCTCGGACACCAGGTCTACCAGCCCGACTCGGACACCAGGTCTACCCGCCGGGCACGGACAACAGGTCTACCCGCCGGGCTCGGACAAAAGGTCTACCCGCCGGAGTCGGACACCACGTCTACCCGTCGGGCTCGGAACGCAACTCTACCCGCCGGCACCCCCGCCGCCGAGCCCAGTCGGCCGCCGCCCTGCCACCTTAAGAGAGTCCCAGCTACTCCCCCTTTTTACCCACGCCGCAGACAACGCCCTTTCTTTCCCACTCGGAGCCCCGGGCAGAAACGGTGGCGCCTCGGCGTCCGCCGAGGGCCTCGGCTAAGCGCTTGGAACCCGCTCGAGCCGCCCGACTCGGAGAGCGCGTCGAGCCGACGAGCCCGGAAAACAGGTCTACCCGCTGCCCCGGGACACCGGCTCTACCCGCCGGCTTCGGACGAGGGCTCTACCCGCTGGGCACGGACGGCGACTCTACCCGCTGCGCACCTCTGCGGCCGAGCCGAGGCGGCGGCAGCCCTGCCACCCAGGCAGAGGCCCAGTTACTCCCCCCGTTTCCCCGCCCCGCAGAGAACGTCTCTTCTTTCACCCTCGGGGCAGGGGAAAGGCTGCTACGCTCGGAGCGCCGGGCAGAAACCGCAGCGCTAAGCCCCGAGACCGGCTCTAGCCGCTAGGCTCGGACACCGGCTCTTCCCGGCGGCGCCGAGGCGGCCGAGCCCGGTCGGCCGCAGCCGCGCCGCCTAAAGAGAATCCCAGTTACTCCCCCCGCTTCCCCGCCCCGCAGAGAGCGTCTCTTCTTTCACCCTCGGGGCAGGGGAAAGGCTGCTACGCTCGGAGCGCCGGCCAGAAACCGCAGCGCTAAGCCCCGAGACCGGCTCTAGCCGCTAGGCTCGGACACCGGCTCTTCCCGGCGGCGCCGAGGCGGCCGAGCCCGGTCGGCCGCAGCCGCGCCGCCTAAAGAGAGTCCCAGTTACTCCCCCCGCTTCCCCGCCCCGCAGAGAACGTCTCTTCTTTCACCCTCGGGGCAGGGGAAAGCCTTTACGCCGGAGAGCAAGTCTGCCGCAAAGGGCCACGGGAGATGGAGTCTCCGCAACAAGACCCCCGAGAGAGTACTCGACGGAGCATGCCCGCTGGAAGGACTCGCAAAGAACTGTGGGAAATCCGGGAGGTCAGGGCGGGGTCGGAAGGGCACGCCGGCGCGCCAATCGACGGATTTAGCGGCTGCACGCCGTCCGCTCGATCCGCGAATTCGGTGCCACGCTCCGAGCACCGGCCGCAAACAGGTCTACCCGCCGCCGGGCCGGGCCGGGCGGCGGCGCTCCGGCTCCAAGTCCGCTCGACGGCGGGAACAGGTCTACCCGCCACCGGGCCGAGCCGGGCGGCGGCGCCCCGGTTCCAAGTCCGCTCGCCGACGGGAACAGGTCTACCCACCACCGGGCCGGACGGCGGCGCCCCGGCTCCAAGTCCGCTCGACGGCGGGAACAGGTCTACCCGCCACCGGGCCGAGCCGGGCGGCGGCGCTCCGGCTCCAAGTCCGCTCGTCGGC
>NW_026138426.1:0-17737 GCF_025592945.1 Manacus candei
CTAACCTTACAGTTAGTTCTTGCCAAATATATACATGCAAGTATCCGCATCCCAGTGAAAATGCCCTCAGCACCTTAAAAAGACAGCAGGAGCAGGCATCAGGCACACCACTCCAATTGTAGCCCAAAACGCCTTGCCTAGCCACGCCCCCACGGGTTTTCAGCAGTAATCAATATTAAGCAATAAGTGTAAACTTGACTTAGTTAAAGCAACCTACTAGGGTTGGTAAATCTTGTGCCAGCCACCGCGGTCACACAAGAAACCCAAATTAACTTTATACGGCGTAAAGAGTGGTTTTCCACTATCACTACAACTAAGACTGAAATGTAACCAAGCTGTTATAAGCACAAGATACATCTAACACTCCATAGAAATGATCTTAGCTTCATGATCAACAAAAACTCCACGAAAGCCAGGACACAAACTGGGATTAGATACCCCACTATGCCTGGCCCTAAATCCTGATGCTTTCACCACTTAAGCATCCGCCTGAGAACTACGAGCACAAACGCTTAAAACTCTAAGGACTTGGCGGTGCTCCAAACCCACCTAGAGGAGCCTGTTCTATAACCGATAACCCACGATACACCCAAACCATCCCTTGCCAAATCAGCCTATATACCGCCGTCGTCAGCCCACCCCTAAACTGAGGGTTTAACAGTGGGCACAACAGCAACATCCCACTAATAAGACAGGTCAAGGTATAGCTCATGAGATGGTAGAAATGGGCTACATTTTCTAACATAGAATACCTCACGACAAGGAGTGTGAAATCACCCCTAAAAGGTGGATTTAGCAGTAAAGCAGGATAATAATGCCTCCTTTAAGCTGGCTCTGGAGCACGTACATACCGCCCGTCACCCTCCTCACAAGCTATAATTAATTCTATTTATAATAAACCCCTAAGCTAGAGATGAGGCAAGTCGTAACAAGGTAAGTGTACCGGAAGGTGCACTTAGTCTACCAAGGCGTAGCTATAACTAAAGCATTCAGCTTACACCTGAAAGATATCTGCCCCATATCAGATCGCCTTGAAGCCTAACTCTAGCTCTTCTACCAAATTACATATAAACCAAGTTAATACCACCTATTAAATCAAAACATTCTCATACTCAACCTAGTATAGGCGATAGAAAGGTAGACTCAAGACGCAATAGAGATCATGTACCGTAAGGGAAGGATGAAATAGTAATGACAACCCAAGCAATAAACAGCAAAGACCAGCCCTTGTACCTTTTGCATCATGATTTAGCGAGAAACTACCCAAGCAAAACGCCAATTTAAGCTTGCCCCCCCGAAACCCAAGCGAGCTACTCACGAGCAGCTATCTACTGAGCAAACCCGTCTCTGTTGCAAAAGAGTGGGAAGACTCGTTAGTAGAGGTGAAAAGCCAATCGAGCTGGGTGATAGCTGGTTGCCTATGAAATGAATCTTAGTTCCCTCTTAATTCACCTCCCAGGACTACACTCAACCCACATGAAGCGAATTAAGGGCTATTTAAAGGAGGTACAGCTCCTTTAAAAAAGAGTACACTCTCCCCTAGCGGATAAATTCATTTATTACTTAACTGTGGGCCTTCAAGCAGCCACCATTAAAGAATGCGTCAAAGCTCCTCTCCCAAAAAATCCAAACTCCCTTATGACTCCCTCTTCCCCAATAGGCCAACTTATATTAAATAAGAGAATTTATGCTAAAATAAGTAACTAGGGATCCCCTCTATGGCGCAAGCTTACATTACAACATTATTAACAGTCCACAGGATATTTTCTAACCTTAACAAGACCTTATACCCAAAACTCTGTTAACCCACCTATGGAGCGCCCCCAAGGACGATTAAAATCTGTAAAAGGAACTAGGCAAATCCAAGGCCCGACTGTTTACCAAAAACATAGCCTTTAGCAAACCAAGTATTAAAGGTGAAGCCTGCCCAGTGACAATACGTTCAACGGCCGCGGTATCCTAACCGTGCAAAGGTAGCGCAATCAATTGTCCCATAAATCGGGACTTGTATGAATGGCTTAACGAGGTCTTAGCTGTCTCCTACAGATAATCAGTGAAATTGATCTCCCTGTGCAAAAGCAGGAATATCCCCATAAGACAAGAAGACCCTGTGGAACTTTAAAATCTGCTACCACTCCCATTAACAATACCCACCTATAGGACCCACTCCCCGGGATTTTGCTGGTGTGCATTTTTTGGTTGGGGCGACCTTGGAGACAAACTCAACCTCCAAATACCAGATAATCCATCTTAACCAAGAACTACCCATCAACGTGCTAATAGCAACCAGACCCAATATAATTGAGTAATGAACCTAGCTACCCCAGGGATAACAGCGCAATCTCCTTCAAGAGCCCACATCGACAAGGAGGTTTACGACCTCGATGTTGGATCAGGACATCCTAGTGGTGCAACCGCTACTAAGGGTTCGTTTGTTCAACGATTAACAGTCCTACGTGATCTGAGTTCAGACCGGAGTAATCCAGGTCGGTTTCTATCTATGTTATAACTCCTTCTAGTACGAAAGGACCGAAGAAGTAAGGCCTATACCACAAGCACGCCTTCGCACCCAGTAATGAACCCAACTAAATTACTAAGAGCTTCACCACAACTCCCTCCTAGAAAAGGACCGCTAGCGTGGCAGAGCTTGGCAAATGCAGAAGGCTTAAGCCCTTTACCCAGAGGTTCAAATCCTCTCCCTAGCTCCGACACAAATCACATGACAATTCACTTAACCCTCACTTACCTTATCATATCAATATCCTATGCTCTCTCCATCCTCATCGCCGTAGCATTTCTTACCCTAGTTGAACGTAAGATTCTAAGTTACATGCAAGCCCGAAAAGGCCCTAATATTGTAGGACCATTCGGTCTCTTACAACCTATAGCAGATGGAGTGAAGCTATTTATCAAAGAACCTATCCGTCCATCAACTTCATCCCCCTATCTATTTATATCTACCCCTATATTAGCCCTTCTCCTAGCAATTACAATCTGAACACCACTTCCCCTACCCTTTCCCCTTACCGACCTAAACCTTGGCATACTCTTCCTTCTAGCCCTATCTAGCCTGGCAGTCTATTCAATTCTATGATCAGGATGAGCCTCCAACTCAAAATATGCCTTAATCGGTGCCCTCCGAGCAGTCGCACAGACTATCTCCTATGAAGTTACCCTGGCCATTATTCTCCTATCCGTAATTATCCTTAGTGGTAACTACACCCTCAATACCCTGGCTACAACTCAAGAGCCTCTCTACCTCATTTTCTCCTCCTGACCCCTAGCAATAATATGATATATCTCCACTCTTGCCGAAACAAACCGTGCTCCATTTGACCTGACAGAAGGAGAATCTGAACTAGTCTCAGGGTTCAACGTAGAATATGCCGCAGGACCATTCGCCTTATTTTTTCTCGCCGAATATGCTAACATTATACTAATAAACGCACTCACAACCATTCTATTCCTAAACCCTAGCTCACTTAATCTCCCTCAGGAACTCATTCCCCCTACTCTAGCTACAAAAACCCTCCTCCTTTCCGCAGGATTCTTATGAGTCCGCGCCTCTTATCCTCGATTCCGATATGATCAACTCATACATTTGCTCTGAAAAAACTTCTTACCCCTAACATTAGCCTTATGCCTATGGCATACCAGCCTCCCTATCTCCTATGCAGGCCTACCTCCCTACCTAAGACACTCAAGGAAATGTGCCTGAATCCAAAAGGGTTACTATGATAAAGTAAATATAGAGGTATACCAGCCCTCTCATTTCCTAATTTTAGAAAAGTAGGAATCGAACCTACGCTAAAGGAATCAAAATCCTCTATACTCCCTCTATATTATTTTCTAGTAAGGTCAGCTAATTAAGCTATCGGGCCCATACCCCGAAAATGATGGTTTAACTCCTTCCCTTACTAATGAATCCCCAAGCTAAACTAATCTCCACAATAAGCCTGCTCTTAGGTACCTCAATCACAATTTCAAGTAACCACTGAATAATAGCATGAATCGGCTTAGAAATTAACACTTTAGCTATTCTCCCATTAATCTCTAAAAGCCACCATCCACGAGCCATTGAAGCCTCTACTAAATACTTTCTAACCCAAGCAGCCGCATCTACGCTACTTCTATTCTCCAGCATGACCAATGCATGATTCTCTGGCCAATGAGACATCACCCAACTAACCCACCCCATATCATGCATACTACTAACTATTGCAATCTCAATTAAATTAGGCTTAGTCCCATTTCATTTCTGATTTCCAGAAGTTCTTCAAGGCTCAACTATGACAACATGCCTCCTACTAGCCACAGTCATAAAATTTCCACCAACCACACTATTCTACTTAACATCCTCTTCACTCAACCCAACTCTCCTATCTTCAATAGCTATTGCTTCCGCTGCCCTAGGTGGCTGAATAGGACTTAACCAAACCCAAACTCGCAAAATTTTAGCTTTCTCATCTATCGCACACCTAGGATGAATAACCATTATTCTCAACTACAACCCCAATCTAACTTTAATTACGTTCTATCTCTACACCGTAACAACTTCTGCCATCTTCCTCATCCTTAACACAACCAATACCCTAAAACTATCCACTGTTATATCCACATGAACCAAAATCCCATCACTCACCACAATCCTTATGCTCACCCTCCTCTCCCTCGCAGGTCTTCCTCCCCTAACAGGATTCCTACCCAAGTGATTAATTATTCAAGAACTCACAAAACAAGAACTAACAGTACTAGCCACAGCTATTAGCCTACTCTCCTTACTTGGACTTTTCTTCTACCTACGACTGGCCTACTGTGCAACCATCACACTACCCCCAAACTTCACCAACTACATAAAACAGTGACAAACTAACAAACCAACTAACACCATAACCACAACCTTTACCTCCCTATCAATTATGCTCCTGCCACTATCTCCCATAGTACTCGCAATCCCCTAGAAACTTAGGTTATTTAAACCGAAGGCCTTCAAAGCCTTAAACAAGGGCTAATCCCTCTTAGTTTCTGTTAAGGTACACAGGACACTAACCTGCATCTCCTGAATGCAACTCAGATGCTTTAATTAAGCTAGAACCTCCCCCTAGACAGATGGGCTTTGATCCCATAAAATTTTAGTTAACAGCTAAATGCCCTAACCAACAGGCTTCTGCCTACTAGATCCCGGCGCATGTTTAATGCACATCAATGAGCTTGCAACTCAACATGAACTTCACTACAGAATCGATAAGAAGAGGAATTAAACCTCTGTAAAAAGGACTACAGCCTAACGCTTCTACACTCAGCCATCTTACCTATGACTTTCATCAACCGTTGACTATTCTCCACTAACCACAAAGATATCGGCACACTTTACCTTATTTTTGGTGCATGGGCTGGCATAATCGGCACAGCCCTTAGTCTCCTCATTCGAGCAGAACTAGGGCAGCCAGGCACCCTTCTAGGCGATGACCAAATTTACAATGTAATCGTCACCGCACATGCCTTCGTTATGATTTTCTTTATAGTAATGCCTATTATAATCGGAGGATTTGGCAACTGATTAGTACCTCTAATAATTGGTGCCCCCGACATAGCATTTCCACGAATAAATAACATGAGCTTCTGATTACTTCCCCCATCCTTCCTACTTCTCCTAGCATCTTCCACAGTAGAAGCCGGAGTCGGAACAGGATGAACAGTATACCCACCCTTAGCAGGAAATCTAGCCCACGCTGGTGCATCAGTAGACCTTGCTATCTTCTCCCTTCACCTGGCAGGTGTCTCATCCATCCTTGGAGCAATCAACTTTATTACCACAGCAATCAATATAAAACCACCTGCTCTCTCACAATACCAGACACCTCTATTCGTCTGATCTGTCCTAATTACTGCAGTCCTACTCCTCCTCTCCCTACCAGTCCTCGCTGCTGGCATTACAATGCTTCTAACAGATCGAAACCTAAACACCACATTCTTTGACCCCGCAGGAGGCGGAGACCCAATTTTATATCAACACTTATTCTGATTTTTTGGCCACCCAGAGGTCTACATCCTTATCCTGCCAGGATTCGGAATTATTTCCCATGTTGTAGCCTATTACGCCGGTAAAAAAGAACCCTTTGGCTACATAGGCATAGTCTGAGCCATACTATCCATTGGCTTCCTAGGCTTTATCGTATGAGCTCACCACATATTTACAGTTGGTATGGACGTAGACACCCGAGCTTACTTCACATCCGCCACTATAATCATTGCAATCCCCACTGGCATCAAAGTCTTCAGCTGATTAGCAACCCTACATGGTGGAACAATCAAATGAGACCCACCCATACTATGAGCCCTAGGCTTTATCTTCCTCTTCACCATTGGTGGACTGACAGGCATCGTCCTTGCCAACTCCTCCCTAGACATCGCCCTGCACGACACCTACTACGTAGTTGCACACTTCCACTATGTACTATCTATGGGGGCAGTATTCGCCATTCTAGCTGGCTTCACACATTGATTCCCACTGTTCACCGGCTACACCCTTCACTCCACATGAGCTAAGGCCCACTTTGGAGTAATATTCTTTGGAGTCAACCTAACATTTTTCCCACAACATTTCCTAGGCCTAGCTGGTATACCACGACGATACTCAGATTACCCAGATGCTTATACCCTATGAAATACCCTATCCTCCATTGGCTCCCTCATCTCCATAGTAGCTGTAATTATACTAATGTTCATTATCTGAGAAGCCTTCGCATCCAAACGGAAAGTAGTACAACCAGAACTTACCTCTACAAACATCGAATGAATTCACGGCTGCCCTCCTCCCTACCATACCTTCGAAGAACCAGCCTTTGTCCAAGTACAAGAAAGGAAGGAATCGAACCCTCATAAGCTGGTTTCAAGCCAACCGCATCAAACCACTCATGCTTCTTTCTTATGGGTTGTTAGTAAAATCATTACATAGCCTTGTCAAGACTAAATAACAGGTGAAAACCCAGTACATCCCATTCCAACTCCATGGCCAACCACTCTCAATTTGGTTTTCAAGACGCTTCATCCCCTATTATAGAAGAACTTATTGAATTTCACGACCACGCCCTAATAGTCGCTCTAGCCATCTGTAGCCTAGTCCTATATTTACTAGCTCTTATACTTATAGAAAAACTATCCTCTAATACCGTCGACGCACAAGAAGTAGAACTTGTCTGAACAATCCTACCCGCCATTGTCCTAATCATGTTAGCCCTCCCATCCCTTCAAATCCTCTATATAATAGACGAAATCGATGAGCCTGACCTCACCCTCAAAGCCATTGGCCACCAATGATACTGATCCTATGAGTACACAGACTTTAAAGACTTATCTTTTGACTCTTACATACTACCAACTACAGATCTACCACTCGGCCATTTCCGCCTCCTAGAAGTTGATAACCGCATCGTCATTCCAATAGAATCCCCAATTCGAATTATTGTTACAGCTGATGACGTTCTCCACTCCTGAGCTGTTCCTAGCCTTGGTGTAAAAACCGATGCAATTCCAGGACGACTAAACCAAACTTCCTTTATCACAACCCGCCCTGGAATCTTCTATGGTCAGTGCTCAGAAATCTGCGGAGCCAACCACAGCTTCATACCTATTGTAGTAGAATCAGCCCCTCTAACACACTTCGAAAACTGATCTTCACTTCTAACATCCTAATCATTAAGAAGCTATGAACCAGCACTAGCCTTTTAAGCTAGAGAAAGAGGATTATTCATCCTCCTTAATGACATGCCCCAACTAAACCCCGCACCTTGACTTTTTATTATACTTACTTCGTGACTCACTTTTTCTCTTATCCTGCAGCCCAAACTCCTACTATTTATCCCAACCAACCCTCCCTCCAACAAAACACTACTCACTACAAAACCCCACTCCTGAAACTGACCATGAACCTAAGCTTCTTTGATCAATTCATAAGCCCAACCCTCCTCGGAATCCCTCTTATCCTCATCTCACTGCTATTTCCAACCCTATTACTTCCTTCTCCTGGCAATCGATGAATTACAAATCGTCTCTCAACTCTTCAGCTCTGATTCCTCCACTTAATCACAAAACAACTAATAACCCCATTAAACAAAAAAGGCCATAAATGAGCCCCAATCTTATCATCACTCATAATTATACTTCTAGCTATTAACCTATTAGGCCTCCTACCTTACACATTCACACCTACCACCCAACTATCAATAAACCTAGCCCTCGCCTTCCCTCTATGACTTGCCACCCTGCTAACAGGCCTACGAAACCAACCCTCAGCTTCTCTTGGACACCTTCTACCAGAAGGCACCCCAACACCTCTAATTCCTGCTCTCATCATAATTGAAACAACAAGCCTTCTCATTCGTCCTCTGGCCTTAGGAGTTCGCCTCACAGCCAACCTCACAGCTGGGCACCTACTCATCCAACTCATTTCAACAGCCACTACCGTCCTCCTTCCCATCATGCCCACCGTGTCTCTTCTAACTATAACTATTCTACTCCTCTTAACAATTCTAGAAGTAGCCGTAGCAATAATCCAAGCATATGTCTTTGTACTTCTTCTAAGCCTTTACTTACAAGAAAACATTTAACCCTTAATGACACACCAAGCCCACTCATTTCACATAGTAGACCCAAGCCCTTGACCCATTTTTGGAGCAGCGGCCGCCCTCCTCACCACCTCTGGACTAGCCATATGATTTCACCACAGCTCTATCCAACTCTTGCTCCTAGGCCTACTCTCTATAGTTCTAGTGATACTCCAATGATGACGTGACATCGTACGAGAAAGCACATTCCAAGGCCACCATACCCCCACAGTCCAAAAGGGCTTACGTTACGGGATAATTCTATTTATTACATCCGAAGCATTCTTCTTCCTAGGATTCTTCTGAGCATTCTTCCACTCCAGCTTAGTTCCCACCCCAGAACTCGGAGGGCAATGACCCCCTATGGGGATCAAACCTCTAAACCCAATAGAAGTTCCCCTACTAAATACTGCTATCCTCCTAGCTTCAGGAGTCACTGTTACATGAGCACATCACAGCATCACAGAGGGTAATCGAAACCAAGCTACCCAAGCTCTACTTATAACCGTACTATTAGGATTCTACTTTACAGCACTTCAAGCAATAGAATATTATGAAGCCCCATTCTCAATTGCCGACGGAGTCTATGGGTCTACCTTTTTCGTTGCCACAGGATTCCATGGCCTCCACGTAATCATTGGATCCTCCTTCCTCTTGATTTGCCTCCTCCGCCTCGTAAAATTCCATTTCACATCCAACCACCACTTTGGCTTTGAAGCAGCGGCCTGATACTGACATTTTGTTGACATTATCTGACTGTTCCTCTACATAACAATCTATTGATGAGGATCTTGCCCTTCTAGTATATTAATTACAATTGACTTCCAATCTCTAAAATCTGGATCAAACCCAGAGAAAGGCAATTAACATAATCCTCTTTATATTCACAATTTCCATATCACTGTGTATCATCCTAACTTCACTAAACCTCTGATTAGCCCAAATAAATCCAGATTCAGAAAAATTGTCCCCATACGAGTGTGGCTTTGACCCACTGGGCTCTGCCCGCCTCCCATTTTCAATCCGATTCTTCCTTGTCGCAATCTTATTCCTCTTATTTGACCTAGAAATTGCCCTCTCTACTGCCCCTCCCATGAGCTACTCAACTCCTCTCCCCTCTCACTACCCTAGCATGAACCTCCGCAGTCATTCTCCTACTCGCATTAGGGCTAATCTATGAATGAATTCAAGGGGGCTTGGAATGAGCAGAGTAACTTCAGAAAGTTAGTCTAGCAAAGACAGTTGATTTCGGCTCAACAAACCACAGTCCTACCCCGTGACTTTCTCAATGACCTTTCTGCATCTAAGCTTCTACTCTGCCTTCACCCTAAGCAGTTTAGGACTAGCCTTTCACCGAATACACCTAATTTCTGCCCTACTATGCTTAGAGAGTATAATACTATCAATATATATTGCCCTCTCTATGTGACCTATTCAAACTCAGACAACATCCCCCACCTTAATACCCATCCTTATGTTAGCGTTCTCAGCCTGTGAAGCAGGCACTGGCCTAGCAATCCTAGTAGCTTCCACCCGAACTCATGGATCAGACCATTTACACAATCTAAACCTTCTACAATGTTAAAAATTATTCTTCCCACAATCATATTACTCCCCATAACCCTCTTATCTCCTCCAAAATTTCTATGACTCAATGTCACCTCGCACAGCCTCTTAATTGCAACCGTTAGCTTACAATGACTTCCTTCAACCTATTATCCTAGCAAAAACCTATCATCATGACTTGGAACCGACCAAATTTCATCCCCCTTATTAGTTCTATCTTGTTGACTTCTACCTCTTATAATTCTAGCAAGCCAAAATCACCTTCAACAAGAACCTCCTACACGAAAATATATTTTTACCATAACCATAATCCTCACCCAACCATTCATTATCTTAGCCTTCTCAGCCTTAGATCTGATACTATTTTATATCGCATTCGAAGCTACCCTAATCCCCACCCTAATCCTAATCACACGATGAGGTAGCCAACCAGAACGTCTAAGCGCTGGAATCTACCTCTTATTTTATACACTAATTAGCTCTCTCCCCCTACTGGTAGTAATTCTCTATCTTCACACTCAAACAGGAACTATACACGTGACTATAATAAAACTTTCACACTCACCTCTTTCAAACTCCTGAACAGGCCTCATATCAAGTCTAGCCCTGTTGCTTGCTTTCATAGTAAAAGCTCCCCTTTACGGTTTACACTTATGACTCCCAAAGGCTCACGTAGAGGCGCCAATCGCAGGATCTATACTCCTAGCTGCGCTCCTCCTCAAACTTGGAGGATATGGCATTATGCGTATCTCAATAATTACAAACTCCCTATTAGACTACCTCTACTACCCATTTTTAACCCTAGCCTTATGAGGGGCACTAATGACAAGCTCCATCTGCCTACGCCAAATCGACCTCAAGTCATTAATCGCCTATTCCTCAGTAAGTCACATAGGTCTAGTCATTGCCGCAACAATAATCCAAACCCACTGATCCTTTTCAGGGGCCATAATCCTAATAATCTCACATGGTCTCACCTCTTCCATGCTATTTTGCCTAGCTAATACAAACTATGAACGTATACATAGTCGTACTCTCCTTCTAACACGAGGCCTACAACCCCTTTTACCTCTTACAGGACTCTGATGACTCCTAGCCAACTTAACAAACATAGCCCTTCCCCCTACTACTAACCTAATAGCTGAATTAACTATCATAATTGCACTCTTCAACTGATCCACCTTTACCATTATCCTAACTGGAACCGCAACCCTACTAACTGCAGCCTACACCCTCTACATGCTCCTTATAACCCAACGAGGCCCAACTCCAACCTATATTACAACCATCCAAAATTCAAATACACGAGAACATCTCCTTATAACACTTCATATCCTACCCTCCCTCCTCCTCATCCTAAAGCCAGAGCTAATCTCAGGAATTCCCACATGCAAGCATAGTTTTAAACCAAACATTAGACTGTGATCCTAAAAATAGAAGTTAAACTCTTCTTGCCTGCCGAGGGGAGGTTTAACCAGCAAGAACTGCTAACTCTTGCATCTGAGCCTAAGACCTCAGCCCCCTTACTTTTAAAGGATAGTAGCAATCCACTGGTCTTAGGAGCCATTCATCTTGGTGCAAGTCCAAGTAAAAGTAATGGACTACCCATTAATCCTCAACACTTCTATATTTTTGACCCTGGCTACCCTCTCTATGCCTATCTTACTCCCCCTCCTATCCAAAAACTTTCTAAACTCTCCAACAACCATCATGCACACTGTTAAAACTTCCTTTATAATTAGTTTAGTTCCCATAATCCTCTCCATCTACCTGAATATAGAAAATACCACTTTCTATTGAGAATGAAAATTTATTGCAAACTTCAAAATCCCCTTTAGCCTTAAAATAGACCAATACTCCTTAACATTTTTTCCTATTGCACTATTCGTAACATGATCCATTCTTCAATTTACAACATGATATATGGCCTCAGAGCCCCACACCACAAAATTTTCTCTTTACCTTCTAGTCTTTCTCATTGCAATACTCACCTTAATCGTCGCTAATAATATATTCCTCCTATTTATCGGCTGAGAGGGAGTTGGAATTATGTCCTTCCTCCTGATTGGATGATGACATGGCCGAGCAGAAGCCAACACCGCCGCACTTCAAGCCGTACTTTACAACCGTATTGGGGATATTGGACTAATCCTCTGCATAGCATGACTGGCATCCTCAATAAACACCTGAGAGATCCAACAGCAGTCCTCCCCAGACCAAATACCCCTTCTCCCTCTCTTAGGACTCATCCTAGCTGCCACAGGTAAATCCGCCCAATTTGGCCTACACCCATGACTCCCTGCAGCTATAGAAGGACCAACCCCGGTATCCGCCCTACTCCATTCCAGCACAATAGTAGTTGCCGGAATCTTCTTACTTATTCGCACTCACCACATATTATGTAACAACCAAATTGCCCTAACTATATGCCTTTGTATAGGTGCCCTATCCACCCTATTTGCCGCTACATGCGCTCTTACCCAGAACGACATCAAAAAAATTATTGCCTTTTCCACATCCAGCCAACTAGGACTAATAATAGTCACTATTGGCCTAAATCTACCCCAACTAGCCTTCCTACACATCTCCACACACGCATTCTTTAAAGCCATACTCTTCCTCTGCTCTGGGTCTGTCATTCACAGCCTTAACGGCGAACAAGACATTCGAAAAATAGGAGGATTACAGAAACTACTTCCTACAACTACTTCGTGCCTAACAATTGGAAATTTAGCTCTCATAGGAACACCATTTTTAGCAGGGTTTTACTCAAAAGATCTCATTATTGAAAGCCTTAACACCTCCTACCTAAACACCTGAGCACTTCTACTAACCCTTATAGCTACAGCTTTCACCGCAACTTACAGCCTACGTATAGCCCTACTAGTACAAACTGACTACACCCGAATTCCCTCCATTACTCCTATTAATGAAAACGACCCAGCAGTCACAAACCCAATTACTCGTCTTGCCTTAGGAAGTATCATAGCTGGCCTACTAATTACCTCCTATATCTCCCCTGCAAAAACCCCTCCTATAACCATACCGCTAATCACAAAAACTACTGCTATCATTGTTACAACATTAGGCATTATTCTGGCATTAGAATTATCAAAACTCACACACGCCTTCTCTACCCCTAAACAAAATACCACTACAAACTTCTCCAGCACTCTAGGATATTTTAACCCCCTTATACACCGCCTCAGCCCCACTAAGCTCCTAAACAACGGCCAGAACATTGCATTCCATTTAATCGATCTATCTTGATATAAAAAAATAGGCCCAGAAGGGCTAGCAACCCTTCAACTCAAAATATCCAAAATCTCAACCACCCTACACTCCGGACTAATCAAAACCTATCTAGGATCCTTCGCTTTATCTATCCTTATTATAATCTTATTCACACAGAACTAAGAGTTAATGGCCCCTAACTTACGAAAACATCACCCCCTTCTAAAAATAGTTAATAATTCTTTAATTGACCTCCCAACACCGCCAAACATTTCCGCCTGATGGAACTTTGGATCACTTCTTGGCATCTGTCTAACAATCCAAATCACCACTGGCCTCCTACTAGCAATACATTATACAGCAGATATCACCCTGGCATTTACATCCGTCGCCCACACATGCCGAAATGTTCAATTCGGCTGATTAATTCGAAACCTTCATGCAAACGGCGCTTCCTTTTTCTTCATATGCATTTACCTGCACATCGGACGAGGCTTCTACTATGGTTCCTACCTATATAAAGAAACCTGAAACACAGGAGTTATTCTCCTTTTAACTCTAATGGCAACTGCCTTCGTAGGATACGTCCTCCCATGAGGCCAAATATCATTCTGAGGCGCTACAGTAATTACTAACCTATTCTCAGCAATTCCTTACATTGGCCAAACACTTGTAGAATGAGCTTGAGGAGGATTCTCAGTCGACAACCCCACACTTACCCGGTTCTTTGCCCTCCACTTCCTCCTCCCATTCCTAATTGCAGGCCTCACCCTCATCCACTTAACTTTCTTACATGAAACAGGCTCAAACAACCCCCTAGGTATTTATTCAGACTGTGACAAAATCCCATTCCACCCCTATTTCTCGATAAAGGATATTCTAGGCCTTTTGTTCCTCCTCATTCCCCTGATAACACTTGCCATATTCTCACCTAACCTCCTAGGAGATCCAGAGAATTTTACACCCGCAAACCCACTAGTAACACCTCCCCACATCAAACCTGAGTGGTACTTCCTATTTGCATATGCTATCCTACGGTCAATCCCAAACAAATTAGGGGGAGTTCTAGCCCTAGCCGCCTCCGTCTTAATCCTATTTCTAGCCCCATTCCTCCACATATCAAAACAGCGAACTATAACCTTCCGACCTCTCTCCCAACTTTTATTCTGAATCCTAGTAACAAATCTTTTAATCCTTACATGAATCGGTAGCCAACCAGTCGAACATCCATTTATTATCATCGGACAACTTGCCTCAACTACGTACTTCACAATCATTCTCATCTTATTTCCTATCACCAGCCTCCTAGAAAATAAGATACTCAACCTCTAACTACTCTAATAGTTTATAAAAAACGTTGGTCTTGTAAACCAAAGACTGAAGGCTGCCCCCTTCTTAGAGTTTCCCAAAAAACACCCAAACACCCCCCAACTTTCCAATCAACACGTACATCAAGGGGAGGGGCCCCCCCCTCCCCCCCATACCCTACGGTATGTACTACTTTGCATAGCATTCTCCACCACATTAGACATATCATGCATGTAGGAGAATCTGACATAACATTATTGCAAATCCATCCAAATATTCCATACTATCTCCCATACAATCCAAAACTCGTCATCAACAGACCTAGGCACATTCCCACACAAGAACATAACATGTCATGTTCTAGGAATAACACCGCTAACCGAACTAAAACCTAAAACTGCCAGTTTTCGCATAAAATCCCCCTCAACACGAGGAACGTCACAGGACCTAAAACCCATGGTCCATGGACCACTCACCACTTAACCTTGCTCTATGTACCAACCAAGAAGTGCTGGGTTATTTATTAATCGTACTCCTCACGAGAAACCAGCAACCCGGCGTTAGTAATGTTTATCATGTCCAGCTTCAGGTGTATTCTTTCCCTTTCCACCAATAACCCACTCTCATAACTTGCTCTTTGTCGCCTCTGGTTCCTCGGTCAGGGCCATAACTTGCTTAATTTTCCTAAACTTGCGCTCCGTTACTAATGGTTGGGGATGCTTGGCCAATTTGGACCTCGTGATCGCGGCATTTTCCCTTTTCTAAACTTTTGGTTTTTTTTTTTTTGGGTAGATCTCAATAAGCCCTTCAGAGTGCTCCGCCAGGGGGCTCCCATATATGGTTGACATGTACCCCTTATGGTCGGCGAGCGGTTTTCTCACTTTCGCGTGAAAATTAATGATATGGTTTCCAAGTGTGCTATTCGGTCTCATAATTGATGTACTGATGCACCGTCACGTGCTGTTGGCTTGGTTTTTCCATTACGTCTCTCATCAAGTTGCAGTTTAATTAATGCACGCCAGACATGATTTTTGTCGTCAATTTCACAAAAAATTGCAAAAAATTGCAAAAAATTTGCCATTTTTTGCAATGATCTAGGGACTTTCCCTCTAATCATCAATAATTTTTGTTTTTTAAACTTTTAACAAAAATTTCAAATTTTATAAACTTTCCATTCCCCTAATTTTCCAATTAAAACATTTGTATCATCAATTTGTTAAATTTTTTTAATACACTTTAATTCACCCCATCATTTCCCTTTATCATTCATTTGTTAATTGCTTGTTTGTTTGTTTGTTTACACTTTAATTCACCCCATCATTTCCCTTTATCATTCATTTGTTAATTGCTTGTTTGTTTGTTTGTTTACACTTTAATTCACCCCATCATTTCCCTTTATCATTCATTTGTTAATTGCTTGTTTGTTTGTTTGTTTACACTTTAATTCACCCCATCATTTCCCTTTATCATTCATTTGTTAATTGCTTGTTTGTTTGTTTGTTTACACTTTAATTCACCCCATCATTTCCCTTTATCATTCATTTGTTAATTGCTTGTTTGTTTGTTTGTTTACACTTTAATTCACCCCATCATTTCCCTTTATCATTCATTTGTTAATTGCTTGTTTGTTTGTTTGTTTACACTTTAATTCACCCCATCATTTCCCTTTATCATTCATTTGTTAATTGCTTGTTTGTTTGTTTGTTTACACTTTAATTCACCCCATCATTTCCCTTTATCATTCATTTGTTAATTGCTTGTTTGTTTGTTTGTTTACACTTTAATTCACCCCATCATTTCCCTTTATCATTCATTTGTTAATTGCTTGTTTGTTTGCTTGTTTACACTTTAATTCACCCCCATCAATTCCCTTTATCATTCATTTGTTAATTGCTTGTTTGTTTGTTTGTTTACACTTTAATTCACCCCATCATTTCCTCTCACCCCCCCCCCCCCCCCCCCCAATTAATCACCCCTGCTACTCTAATTAACATCCGCCCACATGGGCCTTTAACAATCAACCCCAAACTTTTTTCCAACCCTTCAGAAAAAAAGGAATCAAACCTTTATCACCAACTCCCAAAGCTGGCATTTTCATTAAACTATTCTCTGAACCACACCACCTTAAATCGCCCGAATCGCCCCCCGAGACAACCCTCGTACAAGTTCTAGTACGACAAACAACGTCAACAACAGACCCCAACCCGCAATTAAAAATTGACCAACCCCCCAAGAATAAAACATGGCCGCTCCCTCAAAATCCAACCGAACAGATAAAACACCCCCACTATCCACCGTGTTCATCCCCAACCACTCTAACTCAGACAGCCCTACAATAAATACCCCACCCCCCAGCACTAAAACTAACCCAACACCATACCCAACAACCCGCCAGTACCCCTCAAGTTTCAGGAAATGGATCTGCTGCCAATGAGACCGAATACACAAAAACCACCAACATCCCACCTAAATATACCAGAAATAGCACTAATGATACAAAAGACACCCCCAAACTCATTAACCATCCACACCCCACAATAGACGCCAACACTAACCCCACTACTGCATAATATGGGGAAGGATTAGAAGCAACTGCTAATCCCCCTAAAATAAAGCTAACACTTAAAAATAGTATAAAGTATGTCATAACAATTCCTGCTTGGCCTCTATCCAAGACCTTTGGCCTGAAAAACCATCGTTGTAATTTCAACTACAAGAACATAAGACCTTAACAAATCCACCCCTTTCTACCCCTCAAAGCCCCTCAACAACACATTTTTGTTATCCAATTGAACTACTTCCCCAACCACTAAACAGACCCTAAATCAATGTCAACCATCACTACAACTAAAACAAGCCCCAATAATAATCACTATGCCTAAAACAGTCCTAGTCCTTGTAGCTTACAATAAAGCATAACACTGAAGATGTTAAGACGGCTATTGCACATACCCAAGGACAAAAAAAGAACTTAGTCCTAACCTTACAGTTAGTTCTTGCCAAATATATACATGCAAGTATCC
>NW_026138427.1:0-34470 GCF_025592945.1 Manacus candei
CCTAAAGCATTTAGTGTAGGGGTTAGGGGTCGGAGAGATCAATCAGAGATGCTACGAGGCCGCCTAAGGGAGAAGACCACTCTGTGAAAATGACTGCCCCTCCCAGAAGAAATGGACGCTAGATGGCAGTCTTGCTCCACGAATAAAATCCAAGAGGCTATTTGACCCTAAAATCAGAAGAGAATTTTGGACCGCTTGTGAAGGGGAGGGTCTTTCAAGTATCACTTGAAAGTATTTATACTCCGAAATTTATACTGATTCTTTGATTCATGCATGGCAGAGTACCCCCACGAATCCCCAGCTGGCATATTAAAGAAATGTTCCATCCAATGGTTTCCGGTCATGGGGTTTAATTCTTTTGTTTTATCCCTTTGATTCCATGAAGTTCCAAAGATATCCCACGGTTTGTTTAATTCCATGAGGTCCCGCACATCCCAATGATGTCCCTTAAGTCCCTGCTTTCTGTAGTTTCCCAGGGAACATTTCCCAGGGAGCACTTTTGCTAGGGACAAAGACCGCTTGTGGTTTCGTCGGGGGCTGTGGCACCAGTGCCACGGGGAGGCAGTGCGTGGGAGAAACACCTTCCCCTGAGAAAACTCGGACGTGGCATCCCTCGCACTTGTTTTGGGATTCATGGAGATGCAGTCTCAGGAAGCGAGTTCTACTGCGTCCCTCGTCCAGCTCTTCTTGCTCCGAGGACCAGGGAACAGCCTCTCACACCTGAACTGGATGTACTGCAATCTGCACATTTGCGGCAGGTTGAGGGGCACTCAGAGGCACATTCAAAAATTTCATTCTCTTTCCCATCTCTGTCACCTCCGTAGGACATAAATGACCACCAAAGCAGGGTGTGATCTATTGCCATGTGCACTGGAAAACCCAGGTCATCTCCTCAGGGCATTCATCACAGACCTGCCATCCCCTCTTGGCACTCACAATAGAACCACAACTTCCAGCACTGGCTTCTCACCCGGCACACAGAGATTCTTTTGCCTTCCTTGGAGAGACCGGAAGAACTAGACAGGGTGTATCTGTTTGCATTGCCCAGACAAGTCTTGAGCACGCACCTGCTGTTGGTGTGGGGAGATGACCCTGAGCAAGAACAATTGCCATCAACCTCCTGGGGAGACCTTGAAGTTATGTGGGACAAAGAGTGTCTCGGTGTCACATTGCATTTACGGTTCTAAATCCTGGCAAAGCCCATGCGTGCAGCTCTGGGATGTGCTTCTCTTGGACAGAGCTCCGCGTTTCCATCTCTCAGGCGGTGGGGCATCTCAGATAGTGGCAGAGCAGGTGGCACCCCACAAGGGCTTAGGTGCATCCAGGCTCCTGGCGTGGCAGCAGGAACCCCAGGAGATACTGCCCCTGCTGCCATGAGCTGTCTGTGTCTGTGTGCAAGCGAAGGACTCGTGTGTCTGAAAACCCTCCTGTGAGCGAGCAGGGAGCCCCCGCCAGAGCACCACTGACTCTTGGCCAACTGGCCATCCACCAGGACCCCAGAGGCCATTTTCCAGCGCTGCTAGGCAGAATATCCTTCCCAGTCTGTCCGGACGTTCGGGGTTGCCCCATCACAGGGACAGAATCTGGCACTTGCCCTTGTTGAACTTCCTCTGGTTGAGGATTGCCCAAACCTCTGATTTGAGGTCTCTCTGCGGGGCCTCCGTCTTCCATGAGGCCCTGGAGTGTTACAATGGCCCCTTGATTGCTTGGGAATGCGCAGTGTTCTGTGTTCCATGTGTTCCATGAGGCCCCATATTGTCACAATGGCACTGAAATGAGAGAGGATCTCCATCCTTAATGGCTTCGTAAATCACAAGTTTTTCTTAGATAAAAATCCTAATCAACAAAGGGGTTTGCTTTCTTGGCATGGTAGCAGTCTTTTCTTTTCTTTTAAGACTACAATTAGTTGTAGGAGAGAGAATGTAGATGATACATGGAAACTAATAGAGAGTGTATCATATGCCCATCTTCAAGAAATTAGCTTACAGGCCTCAGAAAACTCGTTTAATAAGAGATTGTTCTGTTAAGAAGAAAGTCAATTCTACATTGTTTAAGCAAATGGGAAGTTCTAAGACACGTCTTAGCTGGTCCTAAAGCATTTAGTGTAGGGGTTAGGGGTCGGAGAGATCAATCAGAGATGCTACGAGGCCGCCTAAGGGAGAAGACCACTCTGTGAAAATGACTGCCCCTCCCAGAAGAAATGGACGCTAGATGGCAGTCTTGCTCCACGAATAAAATCCAAGAGGCTATTTGACCCTAAAATCAGAAGAGAATTTTGGACCGCTTGTGAAGGGGAGGGTCTTTCAAGTATCACTTGAAAGTATTTATACTCCGAAATTTATACTGATTCTTTGATTCATGCATGGCAGAGTACCCCCACGAATCCCCAGCTGGCATATTAAAGAAATGTTCCATCCAATGGTTTCCGGTCATGGGGTTTAATTCTTTTGTTTTATCCCTTTGATTCCATGAAGTTCCAAAGATATCCCACGGTTTGTTTAATTCCATGAGGTCCCGCACATCCCAATGATGTCCCTTAAGTCCCTGCTTTCTGTAGTTTCCCAGGGAACATTTCCCAGGGAGCACTTTTGCTAGGGACAAAGACCGCTTGTGGTTTCGTCGGGGGCTGTGGCACCAGTGCCACGGGGAGGCAGTGCGTGGGAGAAACACCTTCCCCTGAGAAAACTCGGACGTGGCATCCCTCGCACTTGTTTTGGGATTCATGGAGATGCAGTCTCAGGAAGCGAGTTCTACTGCGTCCCTCGTCCAGCTCTTCTTGCTCCGAGGACCAGGGAACAGCCTCTCACACCTGAACTGGATGTACTGCAATCTGCACATTTGCGGCAGGTTGAGGGGCACTCAGAGGCACATTCAAAAATTTCATTCTCTTTCCCATCTCTGTCACCTCCGTAGGACATAAATGACCACCAAAGCAGGGTGTGATCTATTGCCATGTGCACTGGAAAACCCAGGTCATCTCCTCAGGGCATTCATCACAGACCTGCCATCCCCTCTTGGCACTCACAATAGAACCACAACTTCCAGCACTGGCTTCTCACCCGGCACACAGAGATTCTTTTGCCTTCCTTGGAGAGACCGGAAGAACTAGACAGGGTGTATCTGTTTGCATTGCCCAGACAAGTCTTGAGCACGCACCTGCTGTTGGTGTGGGGAGATGACCCTGAGCAAGAACAATTGCCATCAACCTCCTGGGGAGACCTTGAAGTTATGTGGGACAAAGAGTGTCTCGGTGTCACATTGCATTTACGGTTCTAAATCCTGGCAAAGCCCATGCGTGCAGCTCTGGGATGTGCTTCTCTTGGACAGAGCTCCGCGTTTCCATCTCTCAGGCGGTGGGGCATCTCAGATAGTGGCAGAGCAGGTGGCACCCCACAAGGGCTTAGGTGCATCCAGGCTCCTGGCGTGGCAGCAGGAACCCCAGGAGATACTGCCCCTGCTGCCATGAGCTGTCTGTGTCTGTGTGCAAGCGAAGGACTCGTGTGTCTGAAAACCCTCCTGTGAGCGAGCAGGGAGCCCCCGCCAGAGCACCACTGACTCTTGGCCAACTGGCCATCCACCAGGACCCCAGAGGCCATTTTCCAGCGCTGCTAGGCAGAATATCCTTCCCAGTCTGTCCGGACGTTCGGGGTTGCCCCATCACAGGGACAGAATCTGGCACTTGCCCTTGTTGAACTTCCTCTGGTTGAGGATTGCCCAAACCTCTGATTTGAGGTCTCTCTGCGGGGCCTCCGTCTTCCATGAGGCCCTGGAGTGTTACAATGGCCCCTTGATTGCTTGGGAATGCGCAGTGTTCTGTGTTCCATGTGTTCCATGAGGCCCCATATTGTCACAATGGCACTGAAATGAGAGAGGATCTCCATCCTTAATGGCTTCGTAAATCACAAGTTTTTCTTAGATAAAAATCCTAATCAACAAAGGGGTTTGCTTTCTTGGCATGGTAGCAGTCTTTTCTTTTCTTTTAAGACTACAATTAGTTGTAGGAGAGAGAATGTAGATGATACATGGAAACTAATAGAGAGTGTATCATATGCCCATCTTCAAGAAATTAGCTTACAGGCCTCAGAAAACTCGTTTAATAAGAGATTGTTCTGTTAAGAAGAAAGTCAATTCTACATTGTTTAAGCAAATGGGAAGTTCTAAGACACGTCTTAGCTGGTCCTAAAGCATTTAGTGTAGGGGTTAGGGGTCGGAGAGATCAATCAGAGATGCTACGAGGCCGCCTAAGGGAGAAGACCACTCTGTGAAAATGACTGCCCCTCCCAGAAGAAATGGACGCTAGATGGCAGTCTTGCTCCACGAATAAAATCCAAGAGGCTATTTGACCCTAAAATCAGAAGAGAATTTTGGACCGCTTGTGAAGGGGAGGGTCTTTCAAGTATCACTTGAAAGTATTTATACTCCGAAATTTATACTGATTCTTTGATTCATGCATGGCAGAGTAACCCCACGAATCCCCAGCTGGCATATTAAAGAAATGTTCCATCCAATGGTTTCCGGTCATGGGGTTTAATTCTTTTGTTTTATCCCTTTGATTCCATGAAGTTCCAAAGATATCCCACGGTTTGTTTAATTCCATGAGGTCCCGCACATCCCAATGATGTCCCTTAAGTCCCTGCTTTCTGTAGTTTCCCAGGGAACATTTCCCAGGGAGCACTTTTGCTAGGGACAAAGACCGCTTGTGGTTTCGTCGGGGGCTGTGGCACCAGTGCCACGGGGAGGCAGTGCGTGGGAGAAACACCTTCCCCTGAGAAAACTCGGACGTGGCATCCCTCGCACTTGTTTTGGGATTCATGGAGATGCAGTCTCAGGAAGCGAGTTCTACTGCGTCCCTCGTCCAGCTCTTCTTGCTCCGAGGACCAGGGAACAGCCTCTCACACCTGAACTGGATGTACTGCAATCTGCACATTTGCGGCAGGTTGAGGGGCACTCAGAGGCACATTCAAAAATTTCATTCTCTTTCCCATCTCTGTCACCTCCGTAGGACATAAATGACCACCAAAGCAGGGTGTGATCTATTGCCATGTGCACTGGAAAACCCAGGTCATCTCCTCAGGGCATTCATCACAGACCTGCCATCCCCTCTTGGCACTCACAATAGAACCACAACTTCCAGCACTGGCTTCTCACCCGGCACACAGAGATTCTTTTGCCTTCCTTGGAGAGACCGGAAGAACTAGACAGGGTGTATCTGTTTGCATTGCCCAGACAAGTCTTGAGCACGCACCTGCTGTTGGTGTGGGGAGATGACCCTGAGCAAGAACAATTGCCATCAACCTCCTGGGGAGACCTTGAAGTTATGTGGGACAAAGAGTGTCTCGGTGTCACATTGCATTTACGGTTCTAAATCCTGGCAAAGCCCATGCGTGCAGCTCTGGGATGTGCTTCTCTTGGACAGAGCTCCGCGTTTCCATCTCTCAGGCGGTGGGGCATCTCAGATAGTGGCAGAGCAGGTGGCACCCCACAAGGGCTTAGGTGCATCCAGGCTCCTGGCGTGGCAGCAGGAACCCCAGGAGATACTGCCCCTGCTGCCATGAGCTGTCTGTGTCTGTGTGCAAGCGAAGGACTCGTGTGTCTGAAAACCCTCCTGTGAGCGAGCAGGGAGCCCCCGCCAGAGCACCACTGACTCTTGGCCAACTGGCCATCCACCAGGACCCCAGAGGCCATTTTCCAGCGCTGCTAGGCAGAATATCCTTCCCAGTCTGTCCGGACGTTCGGGGTTGCCCCATCACAGGGACAGAATCTGGCACTTGCCCTTGTTGAACTTCCTCTGGTTGAGGATTGCCCAAACCTCTGATTTGAGGTCTCTCTGCGGGGCCTCCGTCTTCCATGAGGCCCTGGAGTGTTACAATGGCCCCTTGATTGCTTGGGAATGCGCAGTGTTCTGTGTTCCATGTGTTCCATGAGGCCCCATATTGTCACAATGGCACTGAAATGAGAGAGGATCTCCATCCTTAATGGCTTCGTAAATCACAAGTTTTTCTTAGATAAAAATCCTAATCAACAAAGGGGTTTGCTTTCTTGGCATGGTAGCAGTCTTTTCTTTTCTTTTAAGACTACAATTAGTTGTAGGAGAGAGAATGTAGATGATACATGGAAACTAATAGAGAGTGTATCATATGCCCATCTTCAAGAAATTAGCTTACAGGCCTCAGAAAACTCGTTTAATAAGAGATTGTTCTGTTAAGAAGAAAGTCAATTCTACATTGTTTAAGCAAATGGGAAGTTCTAAGACACGTCTTAGCTGGTCCTAAAGCATTTAGTGTAGGGGTTAGGGGTCGGAGAGATCAATCAGAGATGCTACGAGGCCGCCTAAGGGAGAAGACCACTCTGTGAAAATGACTGCCCCTCCCAGAAGAAATGGACGCTAGATGGCAGTCTTGCTCCACGAATAAAATCCAAGAGGCTATTTGACCCTAAAATCAGAAGAGAATTTTGGACCGCTTGTGAAGGGGAGGGTCTTTCAAGTATCACTTGAAAGTATTTATACTCCGAAATTTATACTGATTCTTTGATTCATGCATGGCAGAGTACCCCCACGAATCCCCAGCTGGCATATTAAAGAAATGTTCCATCCAATGGTTTCCGGTCATGGGGTTTAATTCTTTTGTTTTATCCCTTTGATTCCATGAAGTTCCAAAGATATCCCACGGTTTGTTTAATTCCATGAGGTCCCGCACATCCCAATGATGTCCCTTAAGTCCCTGCTTTCTGTAGTTTCCCAGGGAACATTTCCCAGGGAGCACTTTTGCTAGGGACAAAGACCGCTTGTGGTTTCGTCGGGGGCTGTGGCACCAGTGCCACGGGGAGGCAGTGCGTGGGAGAAACACCTTCCCCTGAGAAAACTCGGACGTGGCATCCCTCGCACTTGTTTTGGGATTCATGGAGATGCAGTCTCAGGAAGCGAGTTCTACTGCGTCCCTCGTCCAGCTCTTCTTGCTCCGAGGACCAGGGAACAGCCTCTCACACCTGAACTGGATGTACTGCAATCTGCACATTTGCGGCAGGTTGAGGGGCACTCAGAGGCACATTCAAAAATTTCATTCTCTTTCCCATCTCTGTCACCTCCGTAGGACATAAATGACCACCAAAGCAGGGTGTGATCTATTGCCATGTGCACTGGAAAACCCAGGTCATCTCCTCAGGGCATTCATCACAGACCTGCCATCCCCTCTTGGCACTCACAATAGAACCACAACTTCCAGCACTGGCTTCTCACCCGGCACACAGAGATTCTTTTGCCTTCCTTGGAGAGACCGGAAGAACTAGACAGGGTGTATCTGTTTGCATTGCCCAGACAAGTCTTGAGCACGCACCTGCTGTTGGTGTGGGGAGATGACCCTGAGCAAGAACAATTGCCATCAACCTCCTGGGGAGACCTTGAAGTTATGTGGGACAAAGAGTGTCTCGGTGTCACATTGCATTTACGGTTCTAAATCCTGGCAAAGCCCATGCGTGCAGCTCTGGGATGTGCTTCTCTTGGACAGAGCTCCGCGTTTCCATCTCTCAGGCGGTGGGGCATCTCAGATAGTGGCAGAGCAGGTGGCACCCCACAAGGGCTTAGGTGCATCCAGGCTCCTGGCGTGGCAGCAGGAACCCCAGGAGATACTGCCCCTGCTGCCATGAACTGTCTGTGTCTGTGTGCAAGCGAAGGACTCGTGTGTCTGAAAACCCTCCTGTGAGCGAGCAGGGAGCCCCCGCCAGAGCACCACTGACTCTTGGCCAACTGGCCATCCACCAGGACCCCAGAGGCCATTTTCCAGCGCTGCTAGGCAGAATATCCTTCCCAGTCTGTCCGGACGTTCGGGGTTGCCCCATCACAGGGACAGAATCTGGCACTTGCCCTTGTTGAACTTCCTCTGGTTGAGGATTGCCCAAACCTCTGATTTGAGGTCTCTCTGCGGGGCCTCCGTCTTCCATGAGGCCCTGGAGTGTTACAATGGCCCCTTGATTGCTTGGGAATGCGCAGTGTTCTGTGTTCCATGTGTTCCATGAGGCCCCATATTGTCACAATGGCACTGAAATGAGAGAGGATCTCCATCCTTAATGGCTTCGTAAATCACAAGTTTTTCTTAGATAAAAATCCTAATCAACAAAGGGGTTTGCTTTCTTGGCATGGTAGCAGTCTTTTCTTTTCTTTTAAGACTACAATTAGTTGTAGGAGAGAGAATGTAGATGATACATGGAAACTAATAGAGAGTGTATCATATGCCCATCTTCAAGAAATTAGCTTACAGGCCTCAGAAAACTCGTTTAATAAGAGATTGTTCTGTTAAGAAGAAAGTCAATTCTACATTGTTTAAGCAAATGGGAAGTTCTAAGACACGTCTTAGCTGGTCCTAAAGCATTTAGTGTAGGGGTTAGGGGTCGGAGAGATCAATCAGAGATGCTACGAGGCCGCCTAAGGGAGAAGACCACTCTGTGAAAATGACTGCCCCTCCCAGAAGAAATGGACGCTAGATGGCAGTCTTGCTCCACGAATAAAATCCAAGAGGCTATTTGACCCTAAAATCAGAAGAGAATTTTGGACCGCTTGTGAAGGGGAGGGTCTTTCAAGTATCACTTGAAAGTATTTATACTCCGAAATTTATACTGATTCTTTGATTCATGCATGGCAGAGTACCCCCACGAATCCCCAGCTGGCATATTAAAGAAATGTTCCATCCAATGGTTTCCGGTCATGGGGTTTAATTCTTTTGTTTTATCCCTTTGATTCCATGAAGTTCCAAAGATATCCCACGGTTTGTTTAATTCCATGAGGTCCCGCACATCCCAATGATGTCCCTTAAGTCCCTGCTTTCTGTAGTTTCCCAGGGAACATTTCCCAGGGAGCACTTTTGCTAGGGACAAAGACCGCTTGTGGTTTCGTCGGGGGCTGTGGCACCAGTGCCACGGGGAGGCAGTGCGTGGGAGAAACACCTTCCCCTGAGAAAACTCGGACGTGGCATCCCTCGCACTTGTTTTGGGATTCATGGAGATGCAGTCTCAGGAAGCGAGTTCTACTGCGTCCCTCGTCCAGCTCTTCTTGCTCCGAGGACCAGGGAACAGCCTCTCACACCTGAACTGGATGTACTGCAATCTGCACATTTGCGGCAGGTTGAGGGGCACTCAGAGGCACATTCAAAAATTTCATTCTCTTTCCCATCTCTGTCACCTCCGTAGGACATAAATGACCACCAAAGCAGGGTGTGATCTATTGCCATGTGCACTGGAAAACCCAGGTCATCTCCTCAGGGCATTCATCACAGACCTGCCATCCCCTCTTGGCACTCACAATAGAACCACAACTTCCAGCACTGGCTTCTCACCCGGCACACAGAGATTCTTTTGCCTTCCTTGGAGAGACCGGAAGAACTAGACAGGGTGTATCTGTTTGCATTGCCCAGACAAGTCTTGAGCACGCACCTGCTGTTGGTGTGGGGAGATGACCCTGAGCAAGAACAATTGCCATCAACCTCCTGGGGAGACCTTGAAGTTATGTGGGACAAAGAGTGTCTCGGTGTCACATTGCATTTACGGTTCTAAATCCTGGCAAAGCCCATGCGTGCAGCTCTGGGATGTGCTTCTCTTGGACAGAGCTCCGCGTTTCCATCTCTCAGGCGGTGGGGCATCTCAGATAGTGGCAGAGCAGGTGGCACCCCACAAGGGCTTAGGTGCATCCAGGCTCCTGGCGTGGCAGCAGGAACCCCAGGAGATACTGCCCCTGCTGCCATGAGCTGTCTGTGTCTGTGTGCAAGCGAAGGACTCGTGTGTCTGAAAACCCTCCTGTGAGCGAGCAGGGAGCCCCCGCCAGAGCACCACTGACTCTTGGCCAACTGGCCATCCACCAGGACCCCAGAGGCCATTTTCCAGCGCTGCTAGGCAGAATATCCTTCCCAGTCTGTCCGGACGTTCGGGGTTGCCCCATCACAGGGACAGAATCTGGCACTTGCCCTTGTTGAACTTCCTCTGGTTGAGGATTGCCCAAACCTCTGATTTGAGGTCTCTCTGCGGGGCCTCCGTCTTCCATGAGGCCCTGGAGTGTTACAATGGCCCCTTGATTGCTTGGGAATGCGCAGTGTTCTGTGTTCCATGTGTTCCATGAGGCCCCATATTGTCACAATGGCACTGAAATGAGAGAGGATCTCCATCCTTAATGGCTTCGTAAATCACAAGTTTTTCTTAGATAAAAATCCTAATCAACAAAGGGGTTTGCTTTCTTGGCATGGTAGCAGTCTTTTCTTTTCTTTTAAGACTACAATTAGTTGTAGGAGAGAGAATGTAGATGATACATGGAAACTAATAGAGAGTGTATCATATGCCCATCTTCAAGAAATTAGCTTACAGGCCTCAGAAAACTCGTTTAATAAGAGATTGTTCTGTTAAGAAGAAAGTCAATTCTACATTGTTTAAGCAAATGGGAAGTTCTAAGACACGTCTTAGCTGGTCCTAAAGCATTTAGTGTAGGGGTTAGGGGTCGGAGAGATCAATCAGAGATGCTACGAGGCCGCCTAAGGGAGAAGACCACTCTGTGAAAATGACTGCCCCTCCCAGAAGAAATGGACGCTAGATGGCAGTCTTGCTCCACGAATAAAATCCAAGAGGCTATTTGACCCTAAAATCAGAAGAGAATTTTGGACCGCTTGTGAAGGGGAGGGTCTTTCAAGTATCACTTGAAAGTATTTATACTCCGAAATTTATACTGATTCTTTGATTCATGCATGGCAGAGTACCCCCACGAATCCCCAGCTGGCATATTAAAGAAATGTTCCATCCAATGGTTTCCGGTCATGGGGTTTAATTCTTTTGTTTTATCCCTTTGATTCCATGAAGTTCCAAAGATATCCCACGGTTTGTTTAATTCCATGAGGTCCCGCACATCCCAATGATGTCCCTTAAGTCCCTGCTTTCTGTAGTTTCCCAGGGAACATTTCCCAGGGAGCACTTTTGCTAGGGACAAAGACCGCTTGTGGTTTCGTCGGGGGCTGTGGCACCAGTGCCACGGGGAGGCAGTGCGTGGGAGAAACACCTTCCCCTGAGAAAACTCGGACGTGGCATCCCTCGCACTTGTTTTGGGATTCATGGAGATGCAGTCTCAGGAAGCGAGTTCTACTGCGTCCCTCGTCCAGCTCTTCTTGCTCCGAGGACCAGGGAACAGCCTCTCACACCTGAACTGGATGTACTGCAATCTGCACATTTGCGGCAGGTTGAGGGGCACTCAGAGGCACATTCAAAAATTTCATTCTCTTTCCCATCTCTGTCACCTCCGTAGGACATAAATGACCACCAAAGCAGGGTGTGATCTATTGCCATGTGCACTGGAAAACCCAGGTCATCTCCTCAGGGCATTCATCACAGACCTGCCATCCCCTCTTGGCACTCACAATAGAACCACAACTTCCAGCACTGGCTTCTCACCCGGCACACAGAGATTCTTTTGCCTTCCTTGGAGAGACCGGAAGAACTAGACAGGGTGTATCTGTTTGCATTGCCCAGACAAGTCTTGAGCACGCACCTGCTGTTGGTGTGGGGAGATGACCCTGAGCAAGAACAATTGCCATCAACCTCCTGGGGAGACCTTGAAGTTATGTGGGACAAAGAGTGTCTCGGTGTCACATTGCATTTACGGTTCTAAATCCTGGCAAAGCCCATGCGTGCAGCTCTGGGATGTGCTTCTCTTGGACAGAGCTCCGCGTTTCCATCTCTCAGGCGGTGGGGCATCTCAGATAGTGGCAGAGCAGGTGGCACCCCACAAGGGCTTAGGTGCATCCAGGCTCCTGGCGTGGCAGCAGGAACCCCAGGAGATACTGCCCCTGCTGCCATGAGCTGTCTGTGTCTGTGTGCAAGCGAAGGACTCGTGTGTCTGAAAACCCTCCTGTGAGCGAGCAGGGAGCCCCCGCCAGAGCACCACTGACTCTTGGCCAACTGGCCATCCACCAGGACCCCAGAGGCCATTTTCCAGCGCTGCTAGGCAGAATATCCTTCCCAGTCTGTCCGGACGTTCGGGGTTGCCCCATCACAGGGACAGAATCTGGCACTTGCCCTTGTTGAACTTCCTCTGGTTGAGGATTGCCCAAACCTCTGATTTGAGGTCTCTCTGCGGGGCCTCCGTCTTCCATGAGGCCCTGGAGTGTTACAATGGCCCCTTGATTGCTTGGGAATGCGCAGTGTTCTGTGTTCCATGTGTTCCATGAGGCCCCATATTGTCACAATGGCACTGAAATGAGAGAGGATCTCCATCCTTAATGGCTTCGTAAATCACAAGTTTTTCTTAGATAAAAATCCTAATCAACAAAGGGGTTTGCTTTCTTGGCATGGTAGCAGTCTTTTCTTTTCTTTTAAGACTACAATTAGTTGTAGGAGAGAGAATGTAGATGATACATGGAAACTAATAGAGAGTGTATCATATGCCCATCTTCAAGAAATTAGCTTACAGGCCTCAGAAAACTCGTTTAATAAGAGATTGTTCTGTTAAGAAGAAAGTCAATTCTACATTGTTTAAGCAAATGGGAAGTTCTAAGACACGTCTTAGCTGGTCCTAAAGCATTTAGTGTAGGGGTTAGGGGTCGGAGAGATCAATCAGAGATGCTACGAGGCCGCCTAAGGGAGAAGACCACTCTGTGAAAATGACTGCCCCTCCCAGAAGAAATGGACGCTAGATGGCAGTCTTGCTCCACGAATAAAATCCAAGAGGCTATTTGACCCTAAAATCAGAAGAGAATTTTGGACCGCTTGTGAAGGGGAGGGTCTTTCAAGTATCACTTGAAAGTATTTATACTCCGAAATTTATACTGATTCTTTGATTCATGCATGGCAGAGTACCCCCACGAATCCCCAGCTGGCATATTAAAGAAATGTTCCATCCAATGGTTTCCGGTCATGGGGTTTAATTCTTTTGTTTTATCCCTTTGATTCCATGAAGTTCCAAAGATATCCCACGGTTTGTTTAATTCCATGAGGTCCCGCACATCCCAATGATGTCCCTTAAGTCCCTGCTTTCTGTAGTTTCCCAGGGAACATTTCCCAGGGAGCACTTTTGCTAGGGACAAAGACCGCTTGTGGTTTCGTCGGGGGCTGTGGCACCAGTGCCACGGGGAGGCAGTGCGTGGGAGAAACACCTTCCCCTGAGAAAACTCGGACGTGGCATCCCTCGCACTTGTTTTGGGATTCATGGAGATGCAGTCTCAGGAAGCGAGTTCTACTGCGTCCCTCGTCCAGCTCTTCTTGCTCCGAGGACCAGGGAACAGCCTCTCACACCTGAACTGGATGTACTGCAATCTGCACATTTGCGGCAGGTTGAGGGGCACTCAGAGGCACATTCAAAAATTTCATTCTCTTTCCCATCTCTGTCACCTCCGTAGGACATAAATGACCACCAAAGCAGGGTGTGATCTATTGCCATGTGCACTGGAAAACCCAGGTTATCTCCTCAGGGCATTCATCACAGACCTGCCATCCCCTCTTGGCACTCACAATAGAACCACAACTTCCAGCACTGGCTTCTCACCCGGCACACAGAGATTCTTTTGCCTTCCTTGGAGAGACCGGAAGAACTAGACAGGGTGTATCTGTTTGCATTGCCCAGACAAGTCTTGAGCACGCACCTGCTGTTGGTGTGGGGAGATGACCCTGAGCAAGAACAATTGCCATCAACCTCCTGGGGAGACCTTGAAGTTATGTGGGACAAAGAGTGTCTCGGTGTCACATTGCATTTACGGTTCTAAATCCTGGCAAAGCCCATGCGTGCAGCTCTGGGATGTGCTTCTCTTGGACAGAGCTCCGCGTTTCCATCTCTCAGGCGGTGGGGCATCTCAGATAGTGGCAGAGCAGGTGGCACCCCACAAGGGCTTAGGTGCATCCAGGCTCCTGGCGTGGCAGCAGGAACCCCAGGAGATACTGCCCCTGCTGCCATGAGCTGTCTGTGTCTGTGTGCAAGCGAAGGACTCGTGTGTCTGAAAACCCTCCTGTGAGCGAGCAGGGAGCCCCCGCCAGAGCACCACTGACTCTTGGCCAACTGGCCATCCACCAGGACCCCAGAGGCCATTTTCCAGCGCTGCTAGGCAGAATATCCTTCCCAGTCTGTCCGGACGTTCGGGGTTGCCCCATCACAGGGACAGAATCTGGCACTTGCCCTTGTTGAACTTCCTCTGGTTGAGGATTGCCCAAACCTCTGATTTGAGGTCTCTCTGCGGGGCCTCCGTCTTCCATGAGGCCCTGGAGTGTTACAATGGCCCCTTGATTGCTTGGGAATGCGCAGTGTTCTGTGTTCCATGTGTTCCATGAGGCCCCATATTGTCACAATGGCACTGAAATGAGAGAGGATCTCCATCCTTAATGGCTTCGTAAATCACAAGTTTTTCTTAGATAAAAATCCTAATCAACAAAGGGGTTTGCTTTCTTGGCATGGTAGCAGTCTTTTCTTTTCTTTTAAGACTACAATTAGTTGTAGGAGAGAGAATGTAGATGATACATGGAAACTAATAGAGAGTGTATCATATGCCCATCTTCAAGAAATTAGCTTACAGGCCTCAGAAAACTCGTTTAATAAGAGATTGTTCTGTTAAGAAGAAAGTCAATTCTACATTGTTTAAGCAAATGGGAAGTTCTAAGACACGTCTTAGCTGGTCCTAAAGCATTTAGTGTAGGGGTTAGGGGTCGGAGAGATCAATCAGAGATGCTACGAGGCCGCCTAAGGGAGAAGACCACTCTGTGAAAATGACTGCCCCTCCCAGAAGAAATGGACGCTAGATGGCAGTCTTGCTCCACGAATAAAATCCAAGAGGCTATTTGACCCTAAAATCAGAAGAGAATTTTGGACCGCTTGTGAAGGGGAGGGTCTTTCAAGTATCACTTGAAAGTATTTATACTCCGAAATTTATACTGATTCTTTGATTCATGCATGGCAGAGTAACCCCACGAATCCCCAGCTGGCATATTAAAGAAATGTTCCATCCAATGGTTTCCGGTCATGGGGTTTAATTCTTTTGTTTTATCCCTTTGATTCCATGAAGTTCCAAAGATATCCCACGGTTTGTTTAATTCCATGAGGTCCCGCACATCCCAATGATGTCCCTTAAGTCCCTGCTTTCTGTAGTTTCCCAGGGAACATTTCCCAGGGAGCACTTTTGCTAGGGACAAAGACCGCTTGTGGTTTCGTCGGGGGCTGTGGCACCAGTGCCACGGGGAGGCAGTGCGTGGGAGAAACACCTTCCCCTGAGAAAACTCGGACGTGGCATCCCTCGCACTTGTTTTGGGATTCATGGAGATGCAGTCTCAGGAAGCGAGTTCTACTGCGTCCCTCGTCCAGCTCTTCTTGCTCCGAGGACCAGGGAACAGCCTCTCACACCTGAACTGGATGTACTGCAATCTGCACATTTGCGGCAGGTTGAGGGGCACTCAGAGGCACATTCAAAAATTTCATTCTCTTTCCCATCTCTGTCACCTCCGTAGGACATAAATGACCACCAAAGCAGGGTGTGATCTATTGCCATGTGCACTGGAAAACCCAGGTCATCTCCTCAGGGCATTCATCACAGACCTGCCATCCCCTCTTGGCACTCACAATAGAACCACAACTTCCAGCACTGGCTTCTCACCCGGCACACAGAGATTCTTTTGCCTTCCTTGGAGAGACCGGAAGAACTAGACAGGGTGTATCTGTTTGCATTGCCCAGACAAGTCTTGAGCACGCACCTGCTGTTGGTGTGGGGAGATGACCCTGAGCAAGAACAATTGCCATCAACCTCCTGGGGAGACCTTGAAGTTATGTGGGACAAAGAGTGTCTCGGTGTCACATTGCATTTACGGTTCTAAATCCTGGCAAAGCCCATGCGTGCAGCTCTGGGATGTGCTTCTCTTGGACAGAGCTCCGCGTTTCCATCTCTCAGGCGGTGGGGCATCTCAGATAGTGGCAGAGCAGGTGGCACCCCACAAGGGCTTAGGTGCATCCAGGCTCCTGGCGTGGCAGCAGGAACCCCAGGAGATACTGCCCCTGCTGCCATGAGCTGTCTGTGTCTGTGTGCAAGCGAAGGACTCGTGTGTCTGAAAACCCTCCTGTGAGCGAGCAGGGAGCCCCCGCCAGAGCACCACTGACTCTTGGCCAACTGGCCATCCACCAGGACCCCAGAGGCCATTTTCCAGCGCTGCTAGGCAGAATATCCTTCCCAGTCTGTCCGGACGTTCGGGGTTGCCCCATCACAGGGACAGAATCTGGCACTTGCCCTTGTTGAACTTCCTCTGGTTGAGGATTGCCCAAACCTCTGATTTGAGGTCTCTCTGCGGGGCCTCCGTCTTCCATGAGGCCCTGGAGTGTTACAATGGCCCCTTGATTGCTTGGGAATGCGCAGTGTTCTGTGTTCCATGTGTTCCATGAGGCCCCATATTGTCACAATGGCACTGAAATGAGAGAGGATCTCCATCCTTAATGGCTTCGTAAATCACAAGTTTTTCTTAGATAAAAATCCTAATCAACAAAGGGGTTTGCTTTCTTGGCATGGTAGCAGTCTTTTCTTTTCTTTTAAGACTACAATTAGTTGTAGGAGAGAGAATGTAGATGATACATGGAAACTAATAGAGAGTGTATCATATGCCCATCTTCAAGAAATTAGCTTACAGGCCTCAGAAAACTCGTTTAATAAGAGATTGTTCTGTTAAGAAGAAAGTCAATTCTACATTGTTTAAGCAAATGGGAAGTTCTAAGACACGTCTTAGCTGGTCCTAAAGCATTTAGTGTAGGGGTTAGGGGTCGGAGAGATCAATCAGAGATGCTACGAGGCCGCCTAAGGGAGAAGACCACTCTGTGAAAATGACTGCCCCTCCCAGAAGAAATGGACGCTAGATGGCAGTCTTGCTCCACGAATAAAATCCAAGAGGCTATTTGACCCTAAAATCAGAAGAGAATTTTGGACCGCTTGTGAAGGGGAGGGTCTTTCAAGTATCACTTGAAAGTATTTATACTCCGAAATTTATACTGATTCTTTGATTCATGCATGGCAGAGTACCCCCACGAATCCCCAGCTGGCATATTAAAGAAATGTTCCATCCAATGGTTTCCGGTCATGGGGTTTAATTCTTTTGTTTTATCCCTTTGATTCCATGAAGTTCCAAAGATATCCCACGGTTTGTTTAATTCCATGAGGTCCCGCACATCCCAATGATGTCCCTTAAGTCCCTGCTTTCTGTAGTTTCCCAGGGAACATTTCCCAGGGAGCACTTTTGCTAGGGACAAAGACCGCTTGTGGTTTCGTCGGGGGCTGTGGCACCAGTGCCACGGGGAGGCAGTGCGTGGGAGAAACACCTTCCCCTGAGAAAACTCGGACGTGGCATCCCTCGCACTTGTTTTGGGATTCATGGAGATGCAGTCTCAGGAAGCGAGTTCTACTGCGTCCCTCGTCCAGCTCTTCTTGCTCCGAGGACCAGGGAACAGCCTCTCACACCTGAACTGGATGTACTGCAATCTGCACATTTGCGGCAGGTTGAGGGGCACTCAGAGGCACATTCAAAAATTTCATTCTCTTTCCCATCTCTGTCACCTCCGTAGGACATAAATGACCACCAAAGCAGGGTGTGATCTATTGCCATGTGCACTGGAAAACCCAGGTCATCTCCTCAGGGCATTCATCACAGACCTGCCATCCCCTCTTGGCACTCACAATAGAACCACAACTTCCAGCACTGGCTTCTCACCCGGCACACAGAGATTCTTTTGCCTTCCTTGGAGAGACCGGAAGAACTAGACAGGGTGTATCTGTTTGCATTGCCCAGACAAGTCTTGAGCACGCACCTGCTGTTGGTGTGGGGAGATGACCCTGAGCAAGAACAATTGCCATCAACCTCCTGGGGAGACCTTGAAGTTATGTGGGACAAAGAGTGTCTCGGTGTCACATTGCATTTACGGTTCTAAATCCTGGCAAAGCCCATGCGTGCAGCTCTGGGATGTGCTTCTCTTGGACAGAGCTCCGCGTTTCCATCTCTCAGGCGGTGGGGCATCTCAGATAGTGGCAGAGCAGGTGGCATCCCACAAGGGCTTAGGTGCATCCAGGCTCCTGGCGTGGCAGCAGGAACCCCAGGAGATACTGCCCCTGCTGCCATGAACTGTCTGTGTCTGTGTGCAAGCGAAGGACTCGTGTGTCTGAAAACCCTCCTGTGAGCGAGCAGGGAGCCCCCGCCAGAGCACCACTGACTCTTGGCCAACTGGCCATCCACCAGGACCCCAGAGGCCATTTTCCAGCGCTGCTAGGCAGAATATCCTTCCCAGTCTGTCCGGACGTTCGGGGTTGCCCCATCACAGGGACAGAATCTGGCACTTGCCCTTGTTGAACTTCCTCTGGTTGAGGATTGCCCAAACCTCTGATTTGAGGTCTCTCTGCGGGGCCTCCGTCTTCCATGAGGCCCTGGAGTGTTACAATGGCCCCTTGATTGCTTGGGAATGCGCAGTGTTCTGTGTTCCATGTGTTCCATGAGGCCCCATATTGTCACAATGGCACTGAAATGAGAGAGGATCTCCATCCTTAATGGCTTCGTAAATCACAAGTTTTTCTTAGATAAAAATCCTAATCAACAAAGGGGTTTGCTTTCTTGGCATGGTAGCAGTCTTTTCTTTTCTTTTAAGACTACAATTAGTTGTAGGAGAGAGAATGTAGATGATACATGGAAACTAATAGAGAGTGTATCATATGCCCATCTTCAAGAAATTAGCTTACAGGCCTCAGAAAACTCGTTTAATAAGAGATTGTTCTGTTAAGAAGAAAGTCAATTCTACATTGTTTAAGCAAATGGGAAGTTCTAAGACACGTCTTAGCTGGTCCTAAAGCATTTAGTGTAGGGGTTAGGGGTCGGAGAGATCAATCAGAGATGCTACGAGGCCGCCTAAGGGAGAAGACCACTCTGTGAAAATGACTGCCCCTCCCAGAAGAAATGGACGCTAGATGGCAGTCTTGCTCCACGAATAAAATCCAAGAGGCTATTTGACCCTAAAATCAGAAGAGAATTTTGGACCGCTTGTGAAGGGGAGGGTCTTTCAAGTATCACTTGAAAGTATTTATACTCCGAAATTTATACTGATTCTTTGATTCATGCATGGCAGAGTACCCCCACGAATCCCCAGCTGGCATATTAAAGAAATGTTCCATCCAATGGTTTCCGGTCATGGGGTTTAATTCTTTTGTTTTATCCCTTTGATTCCATGAAGTTCCAAAGATATCCCACGGTTTGTTTAATTCCATGAGGTCCCGCACATCCCAATGATGTCCCTTAAGTCCCTGCTTTCTGTAGTTTCCCAGGGAACATTTCCCAGGGAGCACTTTTGCTAGGGACAAAGACCGCTTGTGGTTTCGTCGGGGGCTGTGGCACCAGTGCCACGGGGAGGCAGTGCGTGGGAGAAACACCTTCCCCTGAGAAAACTCGGACGTGGCATCCCTCGCACTTGTTTTGGGATTCATGGAGATGCAGTCTCAGGAAGCGAGTTCTACTGCGTCCCTCGTCCAGCTCTTCTTGCTCCGAGGACCAGGGAACAGCCTCTCACACCTGAACTGGATGTACTGCAATCTGCACATTTGCGGCAGGTTGAGGGGCACTCAGAGGCACATTCAAAAATTTCATTCTCTTTCCCATCTCTGTCACCTCCGTAGGACATAAATGACCACCAAAGCAGGGTGTGATCTATTGCCATGTGCACTGGAAAACCCAGGTCATCTCCTCAGGGCATTCATCACAGACCTGCCATCCCCTCTTGGCACTCACAATAGAACCACAACTTCCAGCACTGGCTTCTCACCCGGCACACAGAGATTCTTTTGCCTTCCTTGGAGAGACCGGAAGAACTAGACAGGGTGTATCTGTTTGCATTGCCCAGACAAGTCTTGAGCACGCACCTGCTGTTGGTGTGGGGAGATGACCCTGAGCAAGAACAATTGCCATCAACCTCCTGGGGAGACCTTGAAGTTATGTGGGACAAAGAGTGTCTCGGTGTCACATTGCATTTACGGTTCTAAATCCTGGCAAAGCCCATGCGTGCAGCTCTGGGATGTGCTTCTCTTGGACAGAGCTCCGCGTTTCCATCTCTCAGGCGGTGGGGCATCTCAGATAGTGGCAGAGCAGGTGGCACCCCACAAGGGCTTAGGTGCATCCAGGCTCCTGGCGTGGCAGCAGGAACCCCAGGAGATACTGCCCCTGCTGCCATGAGCTGTCTGTGTCTGTGTGCAAGCGAAGGACTCGTGTGTCTGAAAACCCTCCTGTGAGCGAGCAGGGAGCCCCCGCCAGAGCACCACTGACTCTTGGCCAACTGGCCATCCACCAGGACCCCAGAGGCCATTTTCCAGCGCTGCTAGGCAGAATATCCTTCCCAGTCTGTCCGGACGTTCGGGGTTGCCCCATCACAGGGACAGAATCCGGCACTTGCCCTTGTTGAACTTCCTCTGGTTGAGGATTGCCCAAACCTCTGATTTGAGGTCTCTCTGCGGGGCCTCCGTCTTCCATGAGGCCCTGGAGTGTTACAATGGCCCCTTGATTGCTTGGGAATGCGCAGTGTTCTGTGTTCCATGTGTTCCATGAGGCCCCATATTGTCACAATGGCACTGAAATGAGAGAGGATCTCCATCCTTAATGGCTTCGTAAATCACAAGTTTTTCTTAGATAAAAATCCTAATCAACAAAGGGGTTTGCTTTCTTGGCATGGTAGCAGTCTTTTCTTTTCTTTTAAGACTACAATTAGTTGTAGGAGAGAGAATGTAGATGATACATGGAAACTAATAGAGAGTGTATCATATGCCCATCTTCAAGAAATTAGCTTACAGGCCTCAGAAAACTCGTTTAATAAGAGATTGTTCTGTTAAGAAGAAAGTCAATTCTACATTGTTTAAGCAAATGGGAAGTTCTAAGACACGTCTTAGCTGGTCCTAAAGCATTTAGTGTAGGGGTTAGGGGTCGGAGAGATCAATCAGAGATGCTACGAGGCCGCCTAAGGGAGAAGACCACTCTGTGAAAATGACTGCCCCTCCCAGAAGAAATGGACGCTAGATGGCAGTCTTGCTCCACGAATAAAATCCAAGAGGCTATTTGACCCTAAAATCAGAAGAGAATTTTGGACCGCTTGTGAAGGGGAGGGTCTTTCAAGTATCACTTGAAAGTATTTATACTCCGAAATTTATACTGATTCTTTGATTCATGCATGGCAGAGTACCCCCACGAATCCCCAGCTGGCATATTAAAGAAATGTTCCATCCAATGGTTTCCGGTCATGGGGTTTAATTCTTTTGTTTTATCCCTTTGATTCCATGAAGTTCCAAAGATATCCCACGGTTTGTTTAATTCCATGAGGTCCCGCACATCCCAATGATGTCCCTTAAGTCCCTGCTTTCTGTAGTTTCCCAGGGAACATTTCCCAGGGAGCACTTTTGCTAGGGACAAAGACCGCTTGTGGTTTCGTCGGGGGCTGTGGCACCAGTGCCACGGGGAGGCAGTGCGTGGGAGAAACACCTTCCCCTGAGAAAACTCGGACGTGGCATCCCTCGCACTTGTTTTGGGATTCATGGAGATGCAGTCTCAGGAAGCGAGTTCTACTGCGTCCCTCGTCCAGCTCTTCTTGCTCCGAGGACCAGGGAACAGCCTCTCACACCTGAACTGGATGTACTGCAATCTGCACATTTGCGGCAGGTTGAGGGGCACTCAGAGGCACATTCAAAAATTTCATTCTCTTTCCCATCTCTGTCACCTCCGTAGGACATAAATGACCACCAAAGCAGGGTGTGATCTATTGCCATGTGCACTGGAAAACCCAGGTCATCTCCTCAGGGCATTCATCACAGACCTGCCATCCCCTCTTGGCACTCACAATAGAACCACAACTTCCAGCACTGGCTTCTCACCCGGCACACAGAGATTCTTTTGCCTTCCTTGGAGAGACCGGAAGAACTAGACAGGGTGTATCTGTTTGCATTGCCCAGACAAGTCTTGAGCACGCACCTGCTGTTGGTGTGGGGAGATGACCCTGAGCAAGAACAATTGCCATCAACCTCCTGGGGAGACCTTGAAGTTATGTGGGACAAAGAGTGTCTCGGTGTCACATTGCATTTACGGTTCTAAATCCTGGCAAAGCCCATGCGTGCAGCTCTGGGATGTGCTTCTCTTGGACAGAGCTCCGCGTTTCCATCTCTCAGGCGGTGGGGCATCTCAGATAGTGGCAGAGCAGGTGGCACCCCACAAGGGCTTAGGTGCATCCAGGCTCCTGGCGTGGCAGCAGGAACCCCAGGAGATACTGCCCCTGCTGCCATGAGCTGTCTGTGTCTGTGTGCAAGCGAAGGACTCGTGTGTCTGAAAACCCTCCTGTGAGCGAGCAGGGAGCCCCCGCCAGAGCACCACTGACTCTTGGCCAACTGGCCATCCACCAGGACCCCAGAGGCCATTTTCCAGCGCTGCTAGGCAGAATATCCTTCCCAGTCTGTCCGGACGTTCGGGGTTGCCCCATCACAGGGACAGAATCTGGCACTTGCCCTTGTTGAACTTCCTCTGGTTGAGGATTGCCCAAACCTCTGATTTGAGGTCTCTCTGCGGGGCCTCCGTCTTCCATGAGGCCCTGGAGTGTTACAATGGCCCCTTGATTGCTTGGGAATGCGCAGTGTTCTGTGTTCCATGTGTTCCATGAGGCCCCATATTGTCACAATGGCACTGAAATGAGAGAGGATCTCCATCCTTAATGGCTTCGTAAATCACAAGTTTTTCTTAGATAAAAATCCTAATCAACAAAGGGGTTTGCTTTCTTGGCATGGTAGCAGTCTTTTCTTTTCTTTTAAGACTACAATTAGTTGTAGGAGAGAGAATGTAGATGATACATGGAAACTAATAGAGAGTGTATCATATGCCCATCTTCAAGAAATTAGCTTACAGGCCTCAGAAAACTCGTTTAATAAGAGATTGTTCTGTTAAGAAGAAAGTCAATTCTACATTGTTTAAGCAAATGGGAAGTTCTAAGACACGTCTTAGCTGGTCCTAAAGCATTTAGTGTAGGGGTTAGGGGTCGGAGAGATCAATCAGAGATGCTACGAGGCCGCCTAAGGGAGAAGACCACTCTGTGAAAATGACTGCCCCTCCCAGAAGAAATGGACGCTAGATGGCAGTCTTGCTCCACGAATAAAATCCAAGAGGCTATTTGACCCTAAAATCAGAAGAGAATTTTGGACCGCTTGTGAAGGGGAGGGTCTTTCAAGTATCACTTGAAAGTATTTATACTCCGAAATTTATACTGATTCTTTGATTCATGCATGGCAGAGTACCCCCACGAATCCCCAGCTGGCATATTAAAGAAATGTTCCATCCAATGGTTTCCGGTCATGGGGTTTAATTCTTTTGTTTTATCCCTTTGATTCCATGAAGTTCCAAAGATATCCCACGGTTTGTTTAATTCCATGAGGTCCCGCACATCCCAATGATGTCCCTTAAGTCCCTGCTTTCTGTAGTTTCCCAGGGAACATTTCCCAGGGAGCACTTTTGCTAGGGACAAAGACCGCTTGTGGTTTCGTCGGGGGCTGTGGCACCAGTGCCACGGGGAGGCAGTGCGTGGGAGAAACACCTTCCCCTGAGAAAACTCGGACGTGGCATCCCTCGCACTTGTTTTGGGATTCATGGAGATGCAGTCTCAGGAAGCGAGTTCTACTGCGTCCCTCGTCCAGCTCTTCTTGCTCCGAGGACCAGGGAACAGCCTCTCACACCTGAACTGGATGTACTGCAATCTGCACATTTGCGGCAGGTTGAGGGGCACTCAGAGGCACATTCAAAAATTTCATTCTCTTTCCCATCTCTGTCACCTCCGTAGGACATAAATGACCACCAAAGCAGGGTGTGATCTATTGCCATGTGCACTGGAAAACCCAGGTCATCTCCTCAGGGCATTCATCACAGACCTGCCATCCCCTCTTGGCACTCACAATAGAACCACAACTTCCAGCACTGGCTTCTCACCCGGCACACAGAGATTCTTTTGCCTTCCTTGGAGAGACCGGAAGAACTAGACAGGGTGTATCTGTTTGCATTGCCCAGACAAGTCTTGAGCACGCACCTGCTGTTGGTGTGGGGAGATGACCCTGAGCAAGAACAATTGCCATCAACCTCCTGGGGAGACCTTGAAGTTATGTGGGACAAAGAGTGTCTCGGTGTCACATTGCATTTACGGTTCTAAATCCTGGCAAAGCCCATGCGTGCAGCTCTGGGATGTGCTTCTCTTGGACAGAGCTCCGCGTTTCCATCTCTCAGGCGGTGGGGCATCTCAGATAGTGGCAGAGCAGGTGGCACCCCACAAGGGCTTAGGTGCATCCAGGCTCCTGGCGTGGCAGCAGGAACCCCAGGAGATACTGCCCCTGCTGCCATGAACTGTCTGTGTCTGTGTGCAAGCGAAGGACTCGTGTGTCTGAAAACCCTCCTGTGAGCGAGCAGGGAGCCCCCGCCAGAGCACCACTGACTCTTGGCCAACTGGCCATCCACCAGGACCCCAGAGGCCATTTTCCAGCGCTGCTAGGCAGAATATCCTTCCCAGTCTGTCCGGACGTTCGGGGTTGCCCCATCACAGGGACAGAATCTGGCACTTGCCCTTGTTGAACTTCCTCTGGTTGAGGATTGCCCAAACCTCTGATTTGAGGTCTCTCTGCGGGGCCTCCGTCTTCCATGAGGCCCTGGAGTGTTACAATGGCCCCTTGATTGCTTGGGAATGCGCAGTGTTCTGTGTTCCATGTGTTCCATGAGGCCCCATATTGTCACAATGGCACTGAAATGAGAGAGGATCTCCATCCTTAATGGCTTCGTAAATCACAAGTTTTTCTTAGATAAAAATCCTAATCAACAAAGGGGTTTGCTTTCTTGGCATGGTAGCAGTCTTTTCTTTTCTTTTAAGACTACAATTAGTTGTAGGAGAGAGAATGTAGATGATACATGGAAACTAATAGAGAGTGTATCATATGCCCATCTTCAAGAAATTAGCTTACAGGCCTCAGAAAACTCGTTTAATAAGAGATTGTTCTGTTAAGAAGAAAGTCAATTCTACATTGTTTAAGCAAATGGGAAGTTCTAAGACACGTCTTAGCTGGTCCTAAAGCATTTAGTGTAGGGGTTAGGGGTCGGAGAGATCAATCAGAGATGCTACGAGGCCGCCTAAGGGAGAAGACCACTCTGTGAAAATGACTGCCCCTCCCAGAAGAAATGGACGCTAGATGGCAGTCTTGCTCCACGAATAAAATCCAAGAGGCTATTTGACCCTAAAATCAGAAGAGAATTTTGGACCGCTTGTGAAGGGGAGGGTCTTTCAAGTATCACTTGAAAGTATTTATACTCCGAAATTTATACTGATTCTTTGATTCATGCATGGCAGAGTACCCCCACGAATCCCCAGCTGGCATATTAAAGAAATGTTCCATCCAATGGTTTCCGGTCATGGGGTTTAATTCTTTTGTTTTATCCCTTTGATTCCATGAAGTTCCAAAGATATCCCACGGTTTGTTTAATTCCATGAGGTCCCGCACATCCCAATGATGTCCCTTAAGTCCCTGCTTTCTGTAGTTTCCCAGGGAACATTTCCCAGGGAGCACTTTTGCTAGGGACAAAGACCGCTTGTGGTTTCGTCGGGGGCTGTGGCACCAGTGCCACGGGGAGGCAGTGCGTGGGAGAAACACCTTCCCCTGAGAAAACTCGGACGTGGCATCCCTCGCACTTGTTTTGGGATTCATGGAGATGCAGTCTCAGGAAGCGAGTTCTACTGCGTCCCTCGTCCAGCTCTTCTTGCTCCGAGGACCAGGGAACAGCCTCTCACACCTGAACTGGATGTACTGCAATCTGCACATTTGCGGCAGGTTGAGGGGCACTCAGAGGCACATTCAAAAATTTCATTCTCTTTCCCATCTCTGTCACCTCCGTAGGACATAAATGACCACCAAAGCAGGGTGTGATCTATTGCCATGTGCACTGGAAAACCCAGGTCATCTCCTCAGGGCATTCATCACAGACCTGCCATCCCCTCTTGGCACTCACAATAGAACCACAACTTCCAGCACTGGCTTCTCACCCGGCACACAGAGATTCTTTTGCCTTCCTTGGAGAGACCGGAAGAACTAGACAGGGTGTATCTGTTTGCATTGCCCAGACAAGTCTTGAGCACGCACCTGCTGTTGGTGTGGGGAGATGACCCTGAGCAAGAACAATTGCCATCAACCTCCTGGGGAGACCTTGAAGTTATGTGGGACAAAGAGTGTCTCGGTGTCACATTGCATTTACGGTTCTAAATCCTGGCAAAGCCCATGCGTGCAGCTCTGGGATGTGCTTCTCTTGGACAGAGCTCCGCGTTTCCATCTCTCAGGCGGTGGGGCATCTCAGATAGTGGCAGAGCAGGTGGCACCCCACAAGGGCTTAGGTGCATCCAGGCTCCTGGCGTGGCAGCAGGAACCCCAGGAGATACTGCCCCTGCTGCCATGAGCTGTCTGTGTCTGTGTGCAAGCGAAGGACTCGTGTGTCTGAAAACCCTCCTGTGAGCGAGCAGGGAGCCCCCGCCAGAGCACCACTGACTCTTGGCCAACTGGCCATCCACCAGGACCCCAGAGGCCATTTTCCAGCGCTGCTAGGCAGAATATCCTTCCCAGTCTGTCCGGACGTTCGGGGTTGCCCCATCACAGGGACAGAATCTGGCACTTGCCCTTGTTGAACTTCCTCTGGTTGAGGATTGCCCAAACCTCTGATTTGAGGTCTCTCTGCGGGGCCTCCGTCTTCCATGAGGCCCTGGAGTGTTACAATGGCCCCTTGATTGCTTGGGAATGCGCAGTGTTCTGTGTTCCATGTGTTCCATGAGGCCCCATATTGTCACAATGGCACTGAAATGAGAGAGGATCTCCATCCTTAATGGCTTCGTAAATCACAAGTTTTTCTTAGATAAAAATCCTAATCAACAAAGGGGTTTGCTTTCTTGGCATGGTAGCAGTCTTTTCTTTTCTTTTAAGACTACAATTAGTTGTAGGAGAGAGAATGTAGATGATACATGGAAACTAATAGAGAGTGTATCATATGCCCATCTTCAAGAAATTAGCTTACAGGCCTCAGAAAACTCGTTTAATAAGAGATTGTTCTGTTAAGAAGAAAGTCAATTCTACATTGTTTAAGCAAATGGGAAGTTCTAAGACACGTCTTAGCTGGTCCTAAAGCATTTAGTGTAGGGGTTAGGGGTCGGAGAGATCAATCAGAGATGCTACGAGGCCGCCTAAGGGAGAAGACCACTCTGTGAAAATGACTGCCCCTCCCAGAAGAAATGGACGCTAGATGGCAGTCTTGCTCCACGAATAAAATCCAAGAGGCTATTTGACCCTAAAATCAGAAGAGAATTTTGGACCGCTTGTGAAGGGGAGGGTCTTTCAAGTATCACTTGAAAGTATTTATACTCCGAAATTTATACTGATTCTTTGATTCATGCATGGCAGAGTACCCCCACGAATCCCCAGCTGGCATATTAAAGAAATGTTCCATCCAATGGTTTCCGGTCATGGGGTTTAATTCTTTTGTTTTATCCCTTTGATTCCATGAAGTTCCAAAGATATCCCACGGTTTGTTTAATTCCATGAGGTCCCGCACATCCCAATGATGTCCCTTAAGTCCCTGCTTTCTGTAGTTTCCCAGGGAACATTTCCCAGGGAGCACTTTTGCTAGGGACAAAGACCGCTTGTGGTTTCGTCGGGGGCTGTGGCACCAGTGCCACGGGGAGGCAGTGCGTGGGAGAAACACCTTCCCCTGAGAAAACTCGGACGTGGCATCCCTCGCACTTGTTTTGGGATTCATGGAGATGCAGTCTCAGGAAGCGAGTTCTACTGCGTCCCTCGTCCAGCTCTTCTTGCTCCGAGGACCAGGGAACAGCCTCTCACACCTGAACTGGATGTACTGCAATCTGCACATTTGCGGCAGGTTGAGGGGCACTCAGAGGCACATTCAAAAATTTCATTCTCTTTCCCATCTCTGTCACCTCCGTAGGACATAAATGACCACCAAAGCAGGGTGTGATCTATTGCCATGTGCACTGGAAAACCCAGGTCATCTCCTCAGGGCATTCATCACAGACCTGCCATCCCCTCTTGGCACTCACAATAGAACCACAACTTCCAGCACTGGCTTCTCACCCGGCACACAGAGATTCTTTTGCCTTCCTTGGAGAGACCGGAAGAACTAGACAGGGTGTATCTGTTTGCATTGCCCAGACAAGTCTTGAGCACGCACCTGCTGTTGGTGTGGGGAGATGACCCTGAGCAAGAACAATTGCCATCAACCTCCTGGGGAGACCTTGAAGTTATGTGGGACAAAGAGTGTCTCGGTGTCACATTGCATTTACGGTTCTAAATCCTGGCAAAGCCCATGCGTGCAGCTCTGGGATGTGCTTCTCTTGGACAGAGCTCCGCGTTTCCATCTCTCAGGCGGTGGGGCATCTCAGATAGTGGCAGAGCAGGTGGCACCCCACAAGGGCTTAGGTGCATCCAGGCTCCTGGCGTGGCAGCAGGAACCCCAGGAGATACTGCCCCTGCTGCCATGAGCTGTCTGTGTCTGTGTGCAAGCGAAGGACTCGTGTGTCTGAAAACCCTCCTGTGAGCGAGCAGGGAGCCCCCGCCAGAGCACCACTGACTCTTGGCCAACTGGCCATCCACCAGGACCCCAGAGGCCATTTTCCAGCGCTGCTAGGCAGAATATCCTTCCCAGTCTGTCCGGACGTTCGGGGTTGCCCCATCACAGGGACAGAATCTGGCACTTGCCCTTGTTGAACTTCCTCTGGTTGAGGATTGCCCAAACCTCTGATTTGAGGTCTCTCTGCGGGGCCTCCGTCTTCCATGAGGCCCTGGAGTGTTACAATGGCCCCTTGATTGCTTGGGAATGCGCAGTGTTCTGTGTTCCATGTGTTCCATGAGGCCCCATATTGTCACAATGGCACTGAAATGAGAGAGGATCTCCATCCTTAATGGCTTCGTAAATCACAAGTTTTTCTTAGATAAAAATCCTAATCAACAAAGGGGTTTGCTTTCTTGGCATGGTAGCAGTCTTTTCTTTTCTTTTAAGACTACAATTAGTTGTAGGAGAGAGAATGTAGATGATACATGGAAACTAATAGAGAGTGTATCATATGCCCATCTTCAAGAAATTAGCTTACAGGCCTCAGAAAACTCGTTTAATAAGAGATTGTTCTGTTAAGAAGAAAGTCAATTCTACATTGTTTAAGCAAATGGGAAGTTCTAAGACACGTCTTAGCTGGTCCTAAAGCATTTAGTGTAGGGGTTAGGGGTCGGAGAGATCAATCAGAGATGCTACGAGGCCGCCTAAGGGAGAAGACCACTCTGTGAAAATGACTGCCCCTCCCAGAAGAAATGGACGCTAGATGGCAGTCTTGCTCCACGAATAAAATCCAAGAGGCTATTTGACCCTAAAATCAGAAGAGAATTTTGGACCGCTTGTGAAGGGGAGGGTCTTTCAAGTATCACTTGAAAGTATTTATACTCCGAAATTTATACTGATTCTTTGATTCATGCATGGCAGAGTACCCCCACGAATCCCCAGCTGGCATATTAAAGAAATGTTCCATCCAATGGTTTCCGGTCATGGGGTTTAATTCTTTTGTTTTATCCCTTTGATTCCATGAAGTTCCAAAGATATCCCACGGTTTGTTTAATTCCATGAGGTCCCGCACATCCCAATGATGTCCCTTAAGTCCCTGCTTTCTGTAGTTTCCCAGGGAACATTTCCCAGGGAGCACTTTTGCTAGGGACAAAGACCGCTTGTGGTTTCGTCGGGGGCTGTGGCACCAGTGCCACGGGGAGGCAGTGCGTGGGAGAAACACCTTCCCCTGAGAAAACTCGGACGTGGCATCCCTCGCACTTGTTTTGGGATTCATGGAGATGCAGTCTCAGGAAGCGAGTTCTACTGCGTCCCTCGTCCAGCTCTTCTTGCTCCGAGGACCAGGGAACAGCCTCTCACACCTGAACTGGATGTACTGCAATCTGCACATTTGCGGCAGGTTGAGGGGCACTCAGAGGCACATTCAAAAATTTCATTCTCTTTCCCATCTCTGTCACCTCCGTAGGACATAAATGACCACCAAAGCAGGGTGTGATCTATTGCCATGTGCACTGGAAAACCCAGGTCATCTCCTCAGGGCATTCATCACAGACCTGCCATCCCCTCTTGGCACTCACAATAGAACCACAACTTCCAGCACTGGCTTCTCACCCGGCACACAGAGATTCTTTTGCCTTCCTTGGAGAGACCGGAAGAACTAGACAGGGTGTATCTGTTTGCATTGCCCAGACAAGTCTTGAGCACGCACCTGCTGTTGGTGTGGGGAGATGACCCTGAGCAAGAACAATTGCCATCAACCTCCTGGGGAGACCTTGAAGTTATGTGGGACAAAGAGTGTCTCGGTGTCACATTGCATTTACGGTTCTAAATCCTGGCAAAGCCCATGCGTGCAGCTCTGGGATGTGCTTCTCTTGGACAGAGCTCCGCGTTTCCATCTCTCAGGCGGTGGGGCATCTCAGATAGTGGCAGAGCAGGTGGCACCCCACAAGGGCTTAGGTGCATCCAGGCTCCTGGCGTGGCAGCAGGAACCCCAGGAGATACTGCCCCTGCTGCCATGAGCTGTCTGTGTCTGTGTGCAAGCGAAGGACTCGTGTGTCTGAAAACCCTCCTGTGAGCGAGCAGGGAGCCCCCGCCAGAGCACCACTGACTCTTGGCCAACTGGCCATCCACCAGGACCCCAGAGGCCATTTTCCAGCGCTGCTAGGCAGAATATCCTTCCCAGTCTGTCCGGACGTTCGGGGTTGCCCCATCACAGGGACAGAATCTGGCACTTGCCCTTGTTGAACTTCCTCTGGTTGAGGATTGCCCAAACCTCTGATTTGAGGTCTCTCTGCGGGGCCTCCGTCTTCCATGAGGCCCTGGAGTGTTACAATGGCCCCTTGATTGCTTGGGAATGCGCAGTGTTCTGTGTTCCATGTGTTCCATGAGGCCCCATATTGTCACAATGGCACTGAAATGAGAGAGGATCTCCATCCTTAATGGCTTCGTAAATCACAAGTTTTTCTTAGATAAAAATCCTAATCAACAAAGGGGTTTGCTTTCTTGGCATGGTAGCAGTCTTTTCTTTTCTTTTAAGACTACAATTAGTTGTAGGAGAGAGAATGTAGATGATACATGGAAACTAATAGAGAGTGTATCATATGCCCATCTTCAAGAAATTAGCTTACAGGCCTCAGAAAACTCGTTTAATAAGAGATTGTTCTGTTAAGAAGAAAGTCAATTCTACATTGTTTAAGCAAATGGGAAGTTCTAAGACACGTCTTAGCTGGTCCTAAAGCATTTAGTGTAGGGGTTAGGGGTCGGAGAGATCAATCAGAGATGCTACGAGGCCGCCTAAGGGAGAAGACCACTCTGTGAAAATGACTGCCCCTCCCAGAAGAAATGGACGCTAGATGGCAGTCTTGCTCCACGAATAAAATCCAAGAGGCTATTTGACCCTAAAATCAGAAGAGAATTTTGGACCGCTTGTGAAGGGGAGGGTCTTTCAAGTATCACTTGAAAGTATTTATACTCCGAAATTTATACTGATTCTTTGATTCATGCATGGCAGAGTACCCCCACGAATCCCCAGCTGGCATATTAAAGAAATGTTCCATCCAATGGTTTCCGGTCATGGGGTTTAATTCTTTTGTTTTATCCCTTTGATTCCATGAAGTTCCAAAGATATCCCACGGTTTGTTTAATTCCATGAGGTCCCGCACATCCCAATGATGTCCCTTAAGTCCCTGCTTTCTGTAGTTTCCCAGGGAACATTTCCCAGGGAGCACTTTTGCTAGGGACAAAGACCGCTTGTGGTTTCGTCGGGGGCTGTGGCACCAGTGCCACGGGGAGGCAGTGCGTGGGAGAAACACCTTCCCCTGAGAAAACTCGGACGTGGCATCCCTCGCACTTGTTTTGGGATTCATGGAGATGCAGTCTCAGGAAGCGAGTTCTACTGCGTCCCTCGTCCAGCTCTTCTTGCTCCGAGGACCAGGGAACAGCCTCTCACACCTGAACTGGATGTACTGCAATCTGCACATTTGCGGCAGGTTGAGGGGCACTCAGAGGCACATTCAAAAATTTCATTCTCTTTCCCATCTCTGTCACCTCCGTAGGACATAAATGACCACCAAAGCAGGGTGTGATCTATTGCCATGTGCACTGGAAAACCCAGGTCATCTCCTCAGGGCATTCATCACAGACCTGCCATCCCCTCTTGGCACTCACAATAGAACCACAACTTCCAGCACTGGCTTCTCACCCGGCACACAGAGATTCTTTTGCCTTCCTTGGAGAGACCGGAAGAACTAGACAGGGTGTATCTGTTTGCATTGCCCAGACAAGTCTTGAGCACGCACCTGCTGTTGGTGTGGGGAGATGACCCTGAGCAAGAACAATTGCCATCAACCTCCTGGGGAGACCTTGAAGTTATGTGGGACAAAGAGTGTCTCGGTGTCACATTGCATTTACGGTTCTAAATCCTGGCAAAGCCCATGCGTGCAGCTCTGGGATGTGCTTCTCTTGGACAGAGCTCCGCGTTTCCATCTCTCAGGCGGTGGGGCATCTCAGATAGTGGCAGAGCAGGTGGCACCCCACAAGGGCTTAGGTGCATCCAGGCTCCTGGCGTGGCAGCAGGAACCCCAGGAGATACTGCCCCTGCTGCCATGAGCTGTCTGTGTCTGTGTGCAAGCGAAGGACTCGTGTGTCTGAAAACCCTCCTGTGAGCGAGCAGGGAGCCCCCGCCAGAGCACCACTGACTCTTGGCCAACTGGCCATCCACCAGGACCCCAGAGGCCATTTTCCAGCGCTGCTAGGCAGAATATCCTTCCCAGTCTGTCCGGACGTTCGGGGTTGCCCCATCACAGGGACAGAATCTGGCACTTGCCCTTGTTGAACTTCCTCTGGTTGAGGATTGCCCAAACCTCTGATTTGAGGTCTCTCTGCGGGGCCTCCGTCTTCCATGAGGCCCTGGAGTGTTACAATGGCCCCTTGATTGCTTGGGAATGCGCAGTGTTCTGTGTTCCATGTGTTCCATGAGGCCCCATATTGTCACAATGGCACTGAAATGAGAGAGGATCTCCATCCTTAATGGCTTCGTAAATCACAAGTTTTTCTTAGATAAAAATCCTAATCAACAAAGGGGTTTGCTTTCTTGGCATGGTAGCAGTCTTTTCTTTTCTTTTAAGACTACAATTTAGTTGTAGGAGAGAGAATGTAGATGATACATGGAAACTAATAGAGAGTGTATCATATGCCCATCTTCAAGAAATTAGCTTACAGGCCTCAGAAAACTCGTTTAATAAGAGATTGTTCTGTTAAGAAGAAAGTCAATTCTACATTGTTTAAGCAAATGGGAAGTTCTAAGACACGTCTTAGCTGGTCCTAAAGCATTTAGTGTAGGGGTTAGGGGTCGGAGAGATCAATCAGAGATGCTACGAGGCCGCCTAAGGGAGAAGACCACTCTGTGAAAATGACTGCCCCTCCCAGAAGAAATGGACGCTAGATGGCAGTCTTGCTCCACGAATAAAATCCAAGAGGCTATTTGACCCTAAAATCAGAAGAGAATTTTGGACCGCTTGTGAAGGGGAGGGTCTTTCAAGTATCACTTGAAAGTATTTATACTCCGAAATTTATACTGATTCTTTGATTCATGCATGGCAGAGTACCCCCACGAATCCCCAGCTGGCATATTAAAGAAATGTTCCATCCAATGGTTTCCGGTCATGGGGTTTAATTCTTTTGTTTTATCCCTTTGATTCCATGAAGTTCCAAAGATATCCCACGGTTTGTTTAATTCCATGAGGTCCCGCACATCCCAATGATGTCCCTTAAGTCCCTGCTTTCTGTAGTTTCCCAGGGAACATTTCCCAGGGAGCACTTTTGCTAGGGACAAAGACCGCTTGTGGTTTCGTCGGGGGCTGTGGCACCAGTGCCACGGGGAGGCAGTGCGTGGGAGAAACACCTTCCCCTGAGAAAACTCGGACGTGGCATCCCTCGCACTTGTTTTGGGATTCATGGAGATGCAGTCTCAGGAAGCGAGTTCTACTGCGTCCCTCGTCCAGCTCTTCTTGCTCCGAGGACCAGGGAACAGCCTCTCACACCTGAACTGGATGTACTGCAATCTGCACATTTGCGGCAGGTTGAGGGGCACTCAGAGGCACATTCAAAAATTTCATTCTCTTTCCCATCTCTGTCACCTCCGTAGGACATAAATGACCACCAAAGCAGGGTGTGATCTATTGCCATGTGCACTGGAAAACCCAGGTCATCTCCTCAGGGCATTCATCACAGACCTGCCATCCCCTCTTGGCACTCACAATAGAACCACAACTTCCAGCACTGGCTTCTCACCCGGCACACAGAGATTCTTTTGCCTTCCTTGGAGAGACCGGAAGAACTAGACAGGGTGTATCTGTTTGCATTGCC
>NW_026138428.1:0-19500 GCF_025592945.1 Manacus candei
ACACTCCTTGTCGTGAGGTATTCTATGTTAGAAAATGTAGCCCATTTCTACCATCTCATGAGCTATACCTTGACCTGTCTTATTAGTGGGATGTTGCTGTTGTGCCCACTGTTAAACCCTCAGTTTAGGGGTGGGCTGACGACGGCGGTATGGTATATAGGCTGATTTGGCAAGGGATGGTTGGGTGTATCGTGGGTTATCGGTTATAGAACAGGCTCCTCTAGGTGGGTTTGGAGCACCGCCAAGTCCTTAGAGTTTTAAGCGTTTGTGCTCGTAGTTCTCAGGCGGATGCTTAAGTGGTGAAAGCATCAGGATTTAGGGCCAGGCATAGTGGGGTATCTAATCCCAGTTTGTGTCCTGGCTTTCGTGGAGTTTTGTTGATCATGAAGCTAAGATCATTTCTATGGGAGTGTTAGATGTATCTTGTGCTTATAACAGCTTGGTTACATTTCAGTCTTAGTTGTAGTGATAGTGGAAAACCACTCTTTACGCCGTATAAAGTTAATTGGGTTTCTTGTGTGACCGCGGTGGCTGGCACAAGATTTACCAACCCTAGTAGGTTGCTTTAACTAAGTCAAGTTTACACTTATTGCTTAATATTGATTACTGCTGAAAACCCGTGGGGGCGTGGCTAGGCAAGGCGTTTTGGGCTACAATTGGAGTGGTGTGCCTGATGCCTGCTCCTGCTGTCTTTTAAGGTGCTGAGGGCATTTTCACTGGGATGCGGATACTTGCATGTATATATTTGGCAAGAACTAACTGTAAGGTTAGGACTAAGTCTTTTTTGTCCTTGGGTATGTGCAATAGCCGTCTTAACATCTTCAGTGTTATGCTTTATTGTAAGCTACAAGGACTAGGACTGTTTTAGGCATAGTGATTATTATTGGGGCTTGTTTTAGTTGTAGTGATGGTTGACATTGATTTAGGGTCTGTTTAGTGGTTGGGGAAGTAGTTCAATTGGATAACAAAAATGTGTTGTTGAGGGGCTTTGAGGGGTAGAAAGGGGTGGATTTGTTAAGGTCTTATGTTCTTGTAGTTGAAATTACAACGATGGTTTTTCAGGCCAAAGGTCTTGGATAGAGGCCAAGCAGGAATTGTTATGACATACTTTATACTATTTTTAAGTGTTAGCTTTATTTTAGGGGGATTAGCAGTTGCTTCTAATCCTTCCCCATATTATGCAGTAGTGGGGTTAGTGTTGGCGTCTATTGTGGGGTGTGGATGGTTAATGAGTTTGGGGGTGTCTTTTGTATCATTAGTGCTATTTCTGGTATATTTAGGTGGGATGTTGGTGGTTTTTGTGTATTCGGTCTCATTGGCAGCAGATCCATTTCCTGAAACTTGAGGGGACTGGCGGGTTGTTGGGTATGGTGTTGGGTTAGTTTTAGTGCTGGGGGGTGGGGTATTTATTGTAGGGCTGTCTGAGTTAGAGTGGTTGGGGATGAACACGGTGGATAGTGGGGGTGTTTTATCTGTTCGGTTGGATTTTGAGGGAGCGGCCATGTTTTATTCTTGGGGGGTTGGTCAATTTTTAATTGCGGGTTGGGGTCTGTTGTTGACGTTGTTTGTCGTACTAGAACTTGTACGAGGGTTGTCTCGGGGGGCGATTCGGGCGATTTAAGGTGGTGTGGTTCAGAGAATAGTTTAATGAAAATGCCAGCTTTGGGAGTTGGTGATAAAGGTTTGATTCCTTTTTTTCTGAAGGGTTGGAAAAAAGTTTGGGGTTGATTGTTAAAGGCCCATGTGGGCGGATGTTAATTAGAGTAGCAGGGGTGATTAATTGGGGGGGGGGGGGGGGGGGTGAGAGGAAATGATGGGGTGAATTAAAGTGTAAACAAACAAACAAACAAGCAATTAACAAATGAATGATAAAGGGAAATGATGGGGTGAATTAAAGTGTAAACAAGCAAACAAACAAGCAATTAACAAATGAATGATAAAGGGAAATGATGGGGTGAATTAAAGTGTAAACAAACAAACAAACAAGCAATTAACAAATGAATGATAAAGGGAAATGATGGGGTGAATTAAAGTGTAAACAAACAAACAAACAAGCAATTAACAAATGAATGATAAAGGGAAATGATGGGGTGAATTAAAGTGTAAACAAACAAACAAACAAGCAATTAACAAATGAATGATAAAGGGAAATGATGGGGTGAATTAAAGTGTAAACAAACAAACAAACAAGCAATTAACAAATGAATGATAAAGGGAAATGATGGGGTGAATTAAAGTGTAAACAAACAAACAAACAAGCAATTAACAAATGAATGATAAAGGGAAATGATGGGGTGAATTAAAGTGTAAACAAACAAACAAACAAGCAATTAACAAATGAATGATAAAGGGAAATGATGGGGTGAATTAAAGTGTAAACAAACAAACAAACAAGCAATTAACAAATGAATGATAAAGGGAAATGATGGGGTGAATTAAAGTGTAAACAAACAAACAAACAAGCAATTAACAAATGAATGATAAAGGGAAATGATGGGGTGAATTAAAGTGTATTAAAAAAATTTAACAAATTGATGATACAAATGTTTTAATTGGAAAATTAGGGGAATGGAAAGTTTATAAAATTTGAAATTTTTGTTAAAAGTTTAAAAAACAAAAATTATTGATGATTAGAGGGAAAGTCCCTAGATCATTGCAAAAAATGGCAAATTTTTTGCAATTTTTTGCAATTTTTTGTGAAATTGACGACAAAAATCATGTCTGGCGTGCATTAATTAAACTGCAACTTGATGAGAGACGTAATGGAAAAACCAAGCCAACAGCACGTGACGGTGCATCAGTACATCAATTATGAGACCGAATAGCACACTTGGAAACCATATCATTAATTTTCACGCGAAAGTGAGAAAACCGCTCGCCGACCATAAGGGGTACATGTCAACCATATATGGGAGCCCCCTGGCGGAGCACTCTGAAGGGCTTATTGAGATCTACCCAAAAAAAAAAAACCAAAAGTTTAGAAAAGGGAAAATGCCGCGATCACGAGGTCCAAATTGGCCAAGCATCCCCAACCATTAGTAACGGAGCGCAAGTTTAGGAAAATTAAGCAAGTTATGGCCCTGACCGAGGAACCAGAGGCGACAAAGAGCAAGTTATGAGAGTGGGTTATTGGTGGAAAGGGAAAGAATACACCTGAAGCTGGACATGATAAACATTACTAACGCCGGGTTGCTGGTTTCTCGTGAGGAGTACGATTAATAAATAACCCAGCACTTCTTGGTTGGTACATAGAGCAAGGTTAAGTGGTGAGTGGTCCATGGACCATGGGTTTTAGGTCCTGTGACGTTCCTCGTGTTGAGGGGGATTTTATGCGAAAACTGGCAGTTTTAGGTTTTAGTTCGGTTAGCGGTGTTATTCCTAGAACATGACATGTTATGTTCTTGTGTGGGAATGTGCCTAGGTCTGTTGATGACGAGTTTTGGATTGTATGGGAGATAGTATGGAATATTTGGATGGATTTGCAATAATGTTATGTCAGATTCTCCTACATGCATGATATGTCTAATGTGGTGGAGAATGCTATGCAAAGTAGTACATACCGTAGGGTATGGGGGGGAGGGGGGGGCCCCTCCCCTTGATGTACGTGTTGATTGGAAAGTTGGGGGGTGTTTGGGTGTTTTTTGGGAAACTCTAAGAAGGGGGCAGCCTTCAGTCTTTGGTTTACAAGACCAACGTTTTTTATAAACTATTAGAGTAGTTAGAGGTTGAGTATCTTATTTTCTAGGAGGCTGGTGATAGGAAATAAGATGAGAATGATTGTGAAGTACGTAGTTGAGGCAAGTTGTCCGATGATAATAAATGGATGTTCGACTGGTTGGCTACCGATTCATGTAAGGATTAAAAGATTTGTTACTAGGATTCAGAATAAAAGTTGGGAGAGAGGTCGGAAGGTTATAGTTCGCTGTTTTGATATGTGGAGGAATGGGGCTAGAAATAGGATTAAGACGGAGGCGGCTAGGGCTAGAACTCCCCCTAATTTGTTTGGGATTGACCGTAGGATAGCATATGCAAATAGGAAGTACCACTCAGGTTTGATGTGGGGAGGTGTTACTAGTGGGTTTGCGGGTGTAAAATTCTCTGGATCTCCTAGGAGGTTAGGTGAGAATATGGCAAGTGTTATCAGGGGAATGAGGAGGAACAAAAGGCCTAGAATATCCTTTATCGAGAAATAGGGGTGGAATGGGATTTTGTCACAGTCTGAATAAATACCTAGGGGGTTGTTTGAGCCTGTTTCATGTAAGAAAGTTAAGTGGATGAGGGTGAGGCCTGCAATTAGGAATGGGAGGAGGAAGTGGAGGGCAAAGAACCGGGTAAGTGTGGGGTTGTCGACTGAGAATCCTCCTCAAGCTCATTCTACAAGTGTTTGGCCAATGTAAGGAATTGCTGAGAATAGGTTAGTAATTACTGTAGCGCCTCAGAATGATATTTGGCCTCATGGGAGGACGTATCCTACGAAGGCAGTTGCCATTAGAGTTAAAAGGAGAATAACTCCTGTGTTTCAGGTTTCTTTATATAGGTAGGAACCATAGTAGAAGCCTCGTCCGATGTGCAGGTAAATGCATATGAAGAAAAAGGAAGCGCCGTTTGCATGAAGGTTTCGAATTAATCAGCCGAATTGAACATTTCGGCATGTGTGGGCGACGGATGTAAATGCCAGGGTGATATCTGCTGTATAATGTATTGCTAGTAGGAGGCCAGTGGTGATTTGGATTGTTAGACAGATGCCAAGAAGTGATCCAAAGTTCCATCAGGCGGAAATGTTTGGCGGTGTTGGGAGGTCAATTAAAGAATTATTAACTATTTTTAGAAGGGGGTGATGTTTTCGTAAGTTAGGGGCCATTAACTCTTAGTTCTGTGTGAATAAGATTATAATAAGGATAGATAAAGCGAAGGATCCTAGATAGGTTTTGATTAGTCCGGAGTGTAGGGTGGTTGAGATTTTGGATATTTTGAGTTGAAGGGTTGCTAGCCCTTCTGGGCCTATTTTTTTATATCAAGATAGATCGATTAAATGGAATGCAATGTTCTGGCCGTTGTTTAGGAGCTTAGTGGGGCTGAGGCGGTGTATAAGGGGGTTAAAATATCCTAGAGTGCTGGAGAAGTTTGTAGTGGTATTTTGTTTAGGGGTAGAGAAGGCGTGTGTGAGTTTTGATAATTCTAATGCCAGAATAATGCCTAATGTTGTAACAATGATAGCAGTAGTTTTTGTGATTAGCGGTATGGTTATAGGAGGGGTTTTTGCAGGGGAGATATAGGAGGTAATTAGTAGGCCAGCTATGATACTTCCTAAGGCAAGACGAGTAATTGGGTTTGTGACTGCTGGGTCGTTTTCATTAATAGGAGTAATGGAGGGAATTCGGGTGTAGTCAGTTTGTACTAGTAGGGCTATACGTAGGCTGTAAGTTGCGGTGAAAGCTGTAGCTATAAGGGTTAGTAGAAGTGCTCAGGTGTTTAGGTAGGAGGTGTTAAGGCTTTCAATAATGAGATCTTTTGAGTAAAACCCTGCTAAAAATGGTGTTCCTATGAGAGCTAAATTTCCAATTGTTAGGCACGAAGTAGTTGTAGGAAGTAGTTTCTGTAATCCTCCTATTTTTCGAATGTCTTGTTCGCCGTTAAGGCTGTGAATGACAGACCCAGAGCAGAGGAAGAGTATGGCTTTAAAGAATGCGTGTGTGGAGATGTGTAGGAAGGCTAGTTGGGGTAGATTTAGGCCAATAGTGACTATTATTAGTCCTAGTTGGCTGGATGTGGAAAAGGCAATAATTTTTTTGATGTCGTTCTGGGTAAGAGCGCATGTAGCGGCAAATAGGGTGGATAGGGCACCTATACAAAGGCATATAGTTAGGGCAATTTGGTTGTTACATAATATGTGGTGAGTGCGAATAAGTAAGAAGATTCCGGCAACTACTATTGTGCTGGAATGGAGTAGGGCGGATACCGGGGTTGGTCCTTCTATAGCTGCAGGGAGTCATGGGTGTAGGCCAAATTGGGCGGATTTACCTGTGGCAGCTAGGATGAGTCCTAAGAGAGGGAGAAGGGGTATTTGGTCTGGGGAGGACTGCTGTTGGATCTCTCAGGTGTTTATTGAGGATGCCAGTCATGCTATGCAGAGGATTAGTCCAATATCCCCAATACGGTTGTAAAGTACGGCTTGAAGTGCGGCGGTGTTGGCTTCTGCTCGGCCATGTCATCATCCAATCAGGAGGAAGGACATAATTCCAACTCCCTCTCAGCCGATAAATAGGAGGAATATATTATTAGCGACGATTAAGGTGAGTATTGCAATGAGAAAGACTAGAAGGTAAAGAGAAAATTTTGTGGTGTGGGGCTCTGAGGCCATATATCATGTTGTAAATTGAAGAATGGATCATGTTACGAATAGTGCAATAGGAAAAAATGTTAAGGAGTATTGGTCTATTTTAAGGCTAAAGGGGATTTTGAAGTTTGCAATAAATTTTCATTCTCAATAGAAAGTGGTATTTTCTATATTCAGGTAGATGGAGAGGATTATGGGAACTAAACTAATTATAAAGGAAGTTTTAACAGTGTGCATGATGGTTGTTGGAGAGTTTAGAAAGTTTTTGGATAGGAGGGGGAGTAAGATAGGCATAGAGAGGGTAGCCAGGGTCAAAAATATAGAAGTGTTGAGGATTAATGGGTAGTCCATTACTTTTACTTGGACTTGCACCAAGATGAATGGCTCCTAAGACCAGTGGATTGCTACTATCCTTTAAAAGTAAGGGGGCTGAGGTCTTAGGCTCAGATGCAAGAGTTAGCAGTTCTTGCTGGTTAAACCTCCCCTCGGCAGGCAAGAAGAGTTTAACTTCTATTTTTAGGATCACAGTCTAATGTTTGGTTTAAAACTATGCTTGCATGTGGGAATTCCTGAGATTAGCTCTGGCTTTAGGATGAGGAGGAGGGAGGGTAGGATATGAAGTGTTATAAGGAGATGTTCTCGTGTATTTGAATTTTGGATGGTTGTAATATAGGTTGGAGTTGGGCCTCGTTGGGTTATAAGGAGCATGTAGAGGGTGTAGGCTGCAGTTAGTAGGGTTGCGGTTCCAGTTAGGATAATGGTAAAGGTGGATCAGTTGAAGAGTGCAATTATGATAGTTAATTCAGCTATTAGGTTAGTAGTAGGGGGAAGGGCTATGTTTGTTAAGTTGGCTAGGAGTCATCAGAGTCCTGTAAGAGGTAAAAGGGGTTGTAGGCCTCGTGTTAGAAGGAGAGTACGACTATGTATACGTTCATAGTTTGTATTAGCTAGGCAAAATAGCATGGAAGAGGTGAGACCATGTGAGATTATTAGGATTATGGCCCCTGAAAAGGATCAGTGGGTTTGGATTATTGTTGCGGCAATGACTAGACCTATGTGACTTACTGAGGAATAGGCGATTAATGACTTGAGGTCGATTTGGCGTAGGCAGATGGAGCTTGTCATTAGTGCCCCTCATAAGGCTAGGGTTAAAAATGGGTAGTAGAGGTAGTCTAATAGGGAGTTTGTAATTATTGAGATACGCATAATGCCATATCCTCCAAGTTTGAGGAGGAGCGCAGCTAGGAGTATAGATCCTGCGATTGGCGCCTCTACGTGAGCCTTTGGGAGTCATAAGTGTAAACCGTAAAGGGGAGCTTTTACTATGAAAGCAAGCAACAGGGCTAGACTTGATATGAGGCCTGTTCAGGAGTTTGAAAGAGGTGAGTGTGAAAGTTTTATTATAGTCACGTGTATAGTTCCTGTTTGAGTGTGAAGATAGAGAATTACTACCAGTAGGGGGAGAGAGCTAATTAGTGTATAAAATAAGAGGTAGATTCCAGCGCTTAGACGTTCTGGTTGGCTACCTCATCGTGTGATTAGGATTAGGGTGGGGATTAGGGTCAGCTTCGAATGCGATATAAAATAGTATCAGATCTAAGGCTGAGAAGGCTAAGATAATGAATGGTTGGGTGAGGATTATGGTTATGGTAAAAATATATTTTCGTGTAGGAGGTTCTTGTTGAAGGTGATTTTGGCTTGCTAGAATTATAAGAGGTAGAAGTCAACAAGATAGAACTAATAAGGGGGATGAAATTTGGTCGGTTCCAAGTCATGATGATAGGTTTTTGCTAGGATAATAGGTTGAAGGAAGTCATTGTAAGCTAACGGTTGCAATTAAGAGGCTGTGCGAGGTGACATTGAGTCATAGAAATTTTGGAGGAGATAAGAGGGTTATGGGGAGTAATATGATTGTGGGAAGAATAATTTTTAACATTGTAGAAGGTTTAGATTGTGTAAATGGTCTGATCCATGAGTTCGGGTGGAAGCTACTAGGATTGCTAGGCCAGTGCCTGCTTCACAGGCTGAGAACGCTAACATAAGGATGGGTATTAAGGTGGGGGATGTTGTCTGAGTTTGAATAGGTCACATAGAGAGGGCAATATATATTGATAGTATTATACTCTCTAAGCATAGTAGGGCAGAAATTAGGTGTATTCGGTGAAAGGCTAGTCCTAAACTGCTTAGGGTGAAGGCAGAGTAGAAGCTTAGATGCAGAAAGGTCATTGAGAAAGTCACGGGGTAGGACTGTGGTTTGTTGAGCCGAAATCAACTGTCTTTGCTAGACTAACTTTCTGAAGTTACTCTGCTCATTCCAAGCCCCCTTGAATTCATTCATAGATTAGCCCTAATGCGAGTAGGAGAATGACTGCGGAGGTTCATGCTAGGGTAGTGAGAGGGGAGAGGAGTTGAGTAGCTCATGGGAGGGGCAGTAGGAGGGCAATTTCTAGGTCAAATAAGAGGAATAAGATTGCGACAAGGAAGAATCGGATTGAAAATGGGAGGCGGGCAGAGCCCAGTGGGTCAAAGCCACACTCGTATGGGGACAATTTTTCTGAATCTGGATTTATTTGGGCTAATCAGAGGTTTAGTGAAGTTAGGATGATACACAGTGATATGGAAATTGTGAATATAAAGAGGATTATGTTAATTGCCTTTCTCTGGGTTTGATCCAGATTTTAGAGATTGGAAGTCAATTGTAATTAATATACTAGAAGGGCAAGATCCTCATCAATAGATTGTTATGTAGAGGAACAGTCAGATAATGTCAACAAAATGTCAGTATCAGGCCGCTGCTTCAAAGCCAAAGTGGTGGTTGGATGTGAAATGGAATTTTACGAGGCGGAGGAGGCAAATCAAGAGGAAGGAGGATCCAATGATTACGTGGAGGCCATGGAATCCTGTGGCAACGAAAAAGGTAGACCCATAGACTCCGTCGGCAATTGAGAATGGGGCTTCATAATATTCTATTGCTTGAAGTGCTGTAAAGTAGAATCCTAATAGTACGGTTATAAGTAGAGCTTGGGTAGCTTGGTTTCGATTACCCTCTGTGATGCTGTGATGTGCTCATGTAACAGTGACTCCTGAAGCTAGGAGGATAGCAGTATTTAGTAGGGGAACTTCTATTGGGTTTAGAGGTTTGATCCCCATAGGGGGTCATTGCCCTCCGAGTTCTGGGGTGGGAACTAAGCTGGAGTGGAAGAATGCTCAGAAGAATCCTAGGAAGAAGAATGCTTCGGATGTAATAAATAGAATTATCCCGTAACGTAAGCCCTTTTGGACTGTGGGGGTATGGTGGCCTTGGAATGTGCTTTCTCGTACGATGTCACGTCATCATTGGAGTATCACTAGAACTATAGAGAGTAGGCCTAGGAGCAAGAGTTGGATAGAGCTGTGGTGAAATCATATGGCTAGTCCAGAGGTGGTGAGGAGGGCGGCCGCTGCTCCAAAAATGGGTCAAGGGCTTGGGTCTACTATGTGAAATGAGTGGGCTTGGTGTGTCATTAAGGGTTAAATGTTTTCTTGTAAGTAAAGGCTTAGAAGAAGTACAAAGACATATGCTTGGATTATTGCTACGGCTACTTCTAGAATTGTTAAGAGGAGTAGAATAGTTATAGTTAGAAGAGACACGGTGGGCATGATGGGAAGGAGGACGGTAGTGGCTGTTGAAATGAGTTGGATGAGTAGGTGCCCAGCTGTGAGGTTGGCTGTGAGGCGAACTCCTAAGGCCAGAGGACGAATGAGAAGGCTTGTTGTTTCAATTATGATGAGAGCAGGAATTAGAGGTGTTGGGGTGCCTTCTGGTAGAAGGTGTCCAAGAGAAGCTGAGGGTTGGTTTCGTAGGCCTGTTAGCAGGGTGGCAAGTCATAGAGGGAAGGCGAGGGCTAGGTTTATTGATAGTTGGGTGGTAGGTGTGAATGTGTAAGGTAGGAGGCCTAATAGGTTAATAGCTAGAAGTATAATTATGAGTGATGATAAGATTGGGGCTCATTTATGGCCTTTTTTGTTTAATGGGGTTATTAGTTGTTTTGTGATTAAGTGGAGGAATCAGAGCTGAAGAGTTGAGAGACGATTTGTAATTCATCGATTGCCAGGAGAAGGAAGTAATAGGGTTGGAAATAGCAGTGAGATGAGGATAAGAGGGATTCCGAGGAGGGTTGGGCTTATGAATTGATCAAAGAAGCTTAGGTTCATGGTCAGTTTCAGGAGTGGGGTTTTGTAGTGAGTAGTGTTTTGTTGGAGGGAGGGTTGGTTGGGATAAATAGTAGGAGTTTGGGCTGCAGGATAAGAGAAAAAGTGAGTCACGAAGTAAGTATAATAAAAAGTCAAGGTGCGGGGTTTAGTTGGGGCATGTCATTAAGGAGGATGAATAATCCTCTTTCTCTAGCTTAAAAGGCTAGTGCTGGTTCATAGCTTCTTAATGATTAGGATGTTAGAAGTGAAGATCAGTTTTCGAAGTGTGTTAGAGGGGCTGATTCTACTACAATAGGTATGAAGCTGTGGTTGGCTCCGCAGATTTCTGAGCACTGACCATAGAAGATTCCAGGGCGGGTTGTGATAAAGGAAGTTTGGTTTAGTCGTCCTGGAATTGCATCGGTTTTTACACCAAGGCTAGGAACAGCTCAGGAGTGGAGAACGTCATCAGCTGTAACAATAATTCGAATTGGGGATTCTATTGGAATGACGATGCGGTTATCAACTTCTAGGAGGCGGAAATGGCCGAGTGGTAGATCTGTAGTTGGTAGTATGTAAGAGTCAAAAGATAAGTCTTTAAAGTCTGTGTACTCATAGGATCAGTATCATTGGTGGCCAATGGCTTTGAGGGTGAGGTCAGGCTCATCGATTTCGTCTATTATATAGAGGATTTGAAGGGATGGGAGGGCTAACATGATTAGGACAATGGCGGGTAGGATTGTTCAGACAAGTTCTACTTCTTGTGCGTCGACGGTATTAGAGGATAGTTTTTCTATAAGTATAAGAGCTAGTAAATATAGGACTAGGCTACAGATGGCTAGAGCGACTATTAGGGCGTGGTCGTGAAATTCAATAAGTTCTTCTATAATAGGGGATGAAGCGTCTTGAAAACCAAATTGAGAGTGGTTGGCCATGGAGTTGGAATGGGATGTACTGGGTTTTCACCTGTTATTTAGTCTTGACAAGGCTATGTAATGATTTTACTAACAACCCATAAGAAAGAAGCATGAGTGGTTTGATGCGGTTGGCTTGAAACCAGCTTATGAGGGTTCGATTCCTTCCTTTCTTGTACTTGGACAAAGGCTGGTTCTTCGAAGGTATGGTAGGGAGGAGGGCAGCCGTGAATTCATTCGATGTTTGTAGAGGTAAGTTCTGGTTGTACTACTTTCCGTTTGGATGCGAAGGCTTCTCAGATAATGAACATTAGTATAATTACAGCTACTATGGAGATGAGGGAGCCAATGGAGGATAGGGTATTTCATAGGGTATAAGCATCTGGGTAATCTGAGTATCGTCGTGGTATACCAGCTAGGCCTAGGAAATGTTGTGGGAAAAATGTTAGGTTGACTCCAAAGAATATTACTCCAAAGTGGGCCTTAGCTCATGTGGAGTGAAGGGTGTAGCCGGTGAACAGTGGGAATCAATGTGTGAAGCCAGCTAGAATGGCGAATACTGCCCCCATAGATAGTACATAGTGGAAGTGTGCAACTACGTAGTAGGTGTCGTGCAGGGCGATGTCTAGGGAGGAGTTGGCAAGGACGATGCCTGTCAGTCCACCAATGGTGAAGAGGAAGATAAAGCCTAGGGCTCATAGTATGGGTGGGTCTCATTTGATTGTTCCACCATGTAGGGTTGCTAATCAGCTGAAGACTTTGATGCCAGTGGGGATTGCAATGATTATAGTGGCGGATGTGAAGTAAGCTCGGGTGTCTACGTCCATACCAACTGTAAATATGTGGTGAGCTCATACGATAAAGCCTAGGAAGCCAATGGATAGTATGGCTCAGACTATGCCTATGTAGCCAAAGGGTTCTTTTTTACCGGCGTAATAGGCTACAACATGGGAAATAATTCCGAATCCTGGCAGGATAAGGATGTAGACCTCTGGGTGGCCAAAAAATCAGAATAAGTGTTGATATAAAATTGGGTCTCCGCCTCCTGCGGGGTCAAAGAATGTGGTGTTTAGGTTTCGATCTGTTAGAAGCATTGTAATGCCAGCAGCGAGGACTGGTAGGGAGAGGAGGAGTAGGACTGCAGTAATTAGGACAGATCAGACGAATAGAGGTGTCTGGTATTGTGAGAGAGCAGGTGGTTTTATATTGATTGCTGTGGTAATAAAGTTGATTGCTCCAAGGATGGATGAGACACCTGCCAGGTGAAGGGAGAAGATAGCAAGGTCTACTGATGCACCAGCGTGGGCTAGATTTCCTGCTAAGGGTGGGTATACTGTTCATCCTGTTCCGACTCCGGCTTCTACTGTGGAAGATGCTAGGAGAAGTAGGAAGGATGGGGGAAGTAATCAGAAGCTCATGTTATTTATTCGTGGAAATGCTATGTCGGGGGCACCAATTATTAGAGGTACTAATCAGTTGCCAAATCCTCCGATTATAATAGGCATTACTATAAAGAAAATCATAACGAAGGCATGTGCGGTGACGATTACATTGTAAATTTGGTCATCGCCTAGAAGGGTGCCTGGCTGCCCTAGTTCTGCTCGAATGAGGAGACTAAGGGCTGTGCCGATTATGCCAGCCCATGCACCAAAAATAAGGTAAAGTGTGCCGATATCTTTGTGGTTAGTGGAGAATAGTCAACGGTTGATGAAAGTCATAGGTAAGATGGCTGAGTGTAGAAGCGTTAGGCTGTAGTCCTTTTTACAGAGGTTTAATTCCTCTTCTTATCGATTCTGTAGTGAAGTTCATGTTGAGTTGCAAGCTCATTGATGTGCATTAAACATGCGCCGGGATCTAGTAGGCAGAAGCCTGTTGGTTAGGGCATTTAGCTGTTAACTAAAATTTTATGGGATCAAAGCCCATCTGTCTAGGGGGAGGTTCTAGCTTAATTAAAGCATCTGAGTTGCATTCAGGAGATGCAGGTTAGTGTCCTGTGTACCTTAACAGAAACTAAGAGGGATTAGCCCTTGTTTAAGGCTTTGAAGGCCTTCGGTTTAAATAACCTAAGTTTCTAGGGGATTGCGAGTACTATGGGAGATAGTGGCAGGAGCATAATTGATAGGGAGGTAAAGGTTGTGGTTATGGTGTTAGTTGGTTTGTTAGTTTGTCACTGTTTTATGTAGTTGGTGAAGTTTGGGGGTAGTGTGATGGTTGCACAGTAGGCCAGTCGTAGGTAGAAGAAAAGTCCAAGTAAGGAGAGTAGGCTAATAGCTGTGGCTAGTACTGTTAGTTCTTGTTTTGTGAGTTCTTGAATAATTAATCACTTGGGTAGGAATCCTGTTAGGGGAGGAAGACCTGCGAGGGAGAGGAGGGTGAGCATAAGGATTGTGGTGAGTGATGGGATTTTGGTTCATGTGGATATAACAGTGGATAGTTTTAGGGTATTGGTTGTGTTAAGGATGAGGAAGATGGCAGAAGTTGTTACGGTGTAGAGATAGAACGTAATTAAAGTTAGATTGGGGTTGTAGTTGAGAATAATGGTTATTCATCCTAGGTGTGCGATAGATGAGAAAGCTAAAATTTTGCGAGTTTGGGTTTGGTTAAGTCCTATTCAGCCACCTAGGGCAGCGGAAGCAATAGCTATTGAAGATAGGAGAGTTGGGTTGAGTGAAGAGGATGTTAAGTAGAATAGTGTGGTTGGTGGAAATTTTATGACTGTGGCTAGTAGGAGGCATGTTGTCATAGTTGAGCCTTGAAGAACTTCTGGAAATCAGAAATGAAATGGGACTAAGCCTAATTTAATTGAGATTGCAATAGTTAGTAGTATGCATGATATGGGGTGGGTTAGTTGGGTGATGTCTCATTGGCCAGAGAATCATGCATTGGTCATGCTGGAGAATAGAAGTAGCGTAGATGCGGCTGCTTGGGTTAGAAAGTATTTAGTAGAGGCTTCAATGGCTCGTGGATGGTGGCTTTTAGAGATTAATGGGAGAATAGCTAAAGTGTTAATTTCTAAGCCGATTCATGCTATTATTCAGTGGTTACTTGAAATTGTGATTGAGGTACCTAAGAGCAGGCTTATTGTGGAGATTAGTTTAGCTTGGGGATTCATTAGTAAGGGAAGGAGTTAAACCATCATTTTCGGGGTATGGGCCCGATAGCTTAATTAGCTGACCTTACTAGAAAATAATATAGAGGGAGTATAGAGGATTTTGATTCCTTTAGCGTAGGTTCGATTCCTACTTTTCTAAAATTAGGAAATGAGAGGGCTGGTATACCTCTATATTTACTTTATCATAGTAACCCTTTTGGATTCAGGCACATTTCCTTGAGTGTCTTAGGTAGGGAGGTAGGCCTGCATAGGAGATAGGGAGGCTGGTATGCCATAGGCATAAGGCTAATGTTAGGGGTAAGAAGTTTTTTCAGAGCAAATGTATGAGTTGATCATATCGGAATCGAGGATAAGAGGCGCGGACTCATAAGAATCCTGCGGAAAGGAGGAGGGTTTTTGTAGCTAGAGTAGGGGGAATGAGTTCCTGAGGGAGATTAAGTGAGCTAGGGTTTAGGAATAGAATGGTTGTGAGTGCGTTTATTAGTATAATGTTAGCATATTCGGCGAGAAAAAATAAGGCGAATGGTCCTGCGGCATATTCTACGTTGAACCCTGAGACTAGTTCAGATTCTCCTTCTGTCAGGTCAAATGGAGCACGGTTTGTTTCGGCAAGAGTGGAGATATATCATATTATTGCTAGGGGTCAGGAGGAGAAAATGAGGTAGAGAGGCTCTTGAGTTGTAGCCAGGGTATTGAGGGTGTAGTTACCACTAAGGATAATTACGGATAGGAGAATAATGGCCAGGGTAACTTCATAGGAGATAGTCTGTGCGACTGCTCGGAGGGCACCGATTAAGGCATATTTTGAGTTGGAGGCTCATCCTGATCATAGAATTGAATAGACTGCCAGGCTAGATAGGGCTAGAAGGAAGAGTATGCCAAGGTTTAGGTCGGTAAGGGGAAAGGGTAGGGGAAGTGGTGTTCAGATTGTAATTGCTAGGAGAAGGGCTAATATAGGGGTAGATATAAATAGATAGGGGGATGAAGTTGATGGACGGATAGGTTCTTTGATAAATAGCTTCACTCCATCTGCTATAGGTTGTAAGAGACCGAATGGTCCTACAATATTAGGGCCTTTTCGGGCTTGCATGTAACTTAGAATCTTACGTTCAACTAGGGTAAGAAATGCTACGGCGATGAGGATGGAGAGAGCATAGGATATTGATATGATAAGGTAAGTGAGGGTTAAGTGAATTGTCATGTGATTTGTGTCGGAGCTAGGGAGAGGATTTGAACCTCTGGGTAAAGGGCTTAAGCCTTCTGCATTTGCCAAGCTCTGCCACGCTAGCGGTCCTTTTCTAGGAGGGAGTTGTGGTGAAGCTCTTAGTAATTTAGTTGGGTTCATTACTGGGTGCGAAGGCGTGCTTGTGGTATAGGCCTTACTTCTTCGGTCCTTTCGTACTAGAAGGAGTTATAACATAGATAGAAACCGACCTGGATTACTCCGGTCTGAACTCAGATCACGTAGGACTGTTAATCGTTGAACAAACGAACCCTTAGTAGCGGTTGCACCACTAGGATGTCCTGATCCAACATCGAGGTCGTAAACCTCCTTGTCGATGTGGGCTCTTGAAGGAGATTGCGCTGTTATCCCTGGGGTAGCTAGGTTCATTACTCAATTATATTGGGTCTGGTTGCTATTAGCACGTTGATGGGTAGTTCTTGGTTAAGATGGATTATCTGGTATTTGGAGGTTGAGTTTGTCTCCAAGGTCGCCCCAACCAAAAAATGCACACCAGCAAAATCCCGGGGAGTGGGTCCTATAGGTGGGTATTGTTAATGGGAGTGGTAGGCAGATTTTAAAGTTCCACAGGGTCTTCTTGTCTTATGGGGATATTCCTGCTTTTGCACAGGGAGATCAATTTCACTGATTATCTGTAGGAGACAGCTAAGACCTCGTTAAGCCATTCATACAAGTCCGATTTATGGGACAATTGATTGCGCTACCTTTGCACGGTTAGGATACCGCGGCCGTTGAACGTATTGTCACTGGGCAGGCTTCACCTTTAATACTTGGTTTGCTAAAGGCTATGTTTTTGGTAAACAGTCGGGCCTTGGATTTGCCTAGTTCCTTTTACAGATTTTAATCGTCCTTGGGGCGCTCCATAGGTGGGTTAACAGAGTTTTGGGTATAAGGTCTTGTTAAGGTTAGAAAATATCCTGTGGACTGTTAATAATGTTGTAATGTAAGCTTGCGCCATAGAGGGGATCCCTAGTTACTTATTTTAGCATAAATTCTCTTATTTAATATAAGTTGGCCTATTGGGGAAGAGGGAGTCATAAGGGAGTTTGGATTTTTTGGGAGAGGAGCTTTGACGCATTCTTTAATGGTGGCTGCTTGAAGGCCCACAGTTAAGTAATAAATGAATTTATCCGCTAGGGGAGAGTGTACTCTTTTTTTAAAGGAGCTGTACCTCCTTTAAATAGCCCTTAATTCGCTCATGTGGGTTGAGTGTAGTCCTGGGAGGTGAATTAAGAGGGAACTAAGATTCATTTCATAGGCAACCAGCTATCACCCAGCTCGATTGGCTTTTCACCTCTACTAACGAGTCTTCCCACTCTTTTGCAACAGAGACGGGTTTGCTCAGTAGATAGCTGCTCGTGAGTAGCTCGCTTGGGTTTCGGGGGGGCAAGCTTAAATTGGCGTTTTGCTTGGGTAGTTTCTCGCTAAATCATGATGCAAAAGGTACAAGGGCTGGTCTTTGCTGTTTATTGCTTGGGTTGTCATTACTATTTCATCCTTCCCTTACGGTACATGATCTCTATTGCGTCTTGAGTCTACCTTTCTATCGCCTATACTAGGTTGAGTATGAGAATGTTTTGATTTAATAGGTGGTATTAACTTGGTTTATATGTAATTTGGTAGAAGAGCTAGAGTTAGGCTTCAAGGCGATCTGATATGGGGCAGATATCTTTCAGGTGTAAGCTGAATGCTTTAGTTATAGCTACGCCTTGGTAGACTAAGTGCACCTTCCGGTACACTTACCTTGTTACGACTTGCCTCATCTCTAGCTTAGGGGTTTATTATAAATAGAATTAATTATAGCTTGTGAGGAGGGTGACGGGCGGTATGTACGTGCTCCAGAGCCAGCTTAAAGGAGGCATTATTATCCTGCTTTACTGCTAAATCCACCTTTTAGGGGGTGATTTCACACTCCTTGTCGTGAGGTATTCTATGTTAGAAAATGTAGCCCATTTCTACCATCTCATGAGCTATACCTTGACCTGTCTTATTAGTGGGATGTTGCTGTTGTGCCCACTGTTAAACCCTCAGTTTAGGGGTGGGCTGACGACGGCGGTATATAGGCTGATTTGGCAAGGATGGTTGGGTGTATCGTGGGTTATCGGTTATAGAACAGGCTCCTCTAGGTGGGTTTGGAGCACCGCCAAGTCCTTAGAGTTTTAAGCGTTTGTGCTCGTAGTTCTCAGGCGGATGCTTAAGTGGTGAAAGCATCAGGATTTAGGGCCAGGCATAGTGGGGTATCTAATCCCAGTTTGTGTCCTGGCTTTCGTGGAGTTTTGTTGATCATGAAGCTAAGATCATTTCTATGGGAGTGTTAGATGTATCTTGTGCTTATAACAGCTTGGTTACATTTCAGTCTTAGTTGTAGTGAAGTGGAAAACACTCTTTACGCCGTATAAAGTTAATTTGGGTTTCTTGTGTGACCGCGGTGGCTGGCACAAGATTTACAACCCTAGTAGGTTGCTTTAACTAAGTCAAGTTTACACTTATTGCTTAATATTGATTACTGCTGAAAACCCGTGGGGGCGTGGCTAGGCAAGGCGTTTTGGGCTACAATTGGAGTGGTGTGCCTGATGCCTGCTCCTGCTGTCTTTTTAAGGTGCTGAGGGCATTTTCACTGGGATGCGGATACTTGCATGTATATATTTTGGCAAGAACTAACTGTAAGGTTAGGACTAAGTCTTTTTTGTCCTTGGGTATGTGCAATAGCCGTCTTAACATCTTCAGTGTTATGCTTTATTGTAAGCTACAAGGACTAGGACTGTTTTAGGCATAGTGATTATTATTGGGGCTTGTTTTAGTTGTAGTGATGGTTGACATTGATTTAGGGTCTGTTTAGTGGTTGGGGAAGTAGTTCAATTGGATAACAAAAATGTGTTGTTGAGGGGCTTTGAGGGGTAGAAAGGGGTGGATTTGTTAAGGTCTTATGTTCTTGTAGTTGAAATTACAACGATGGTTTTTCAGGCCAAAGGTCTTGGATAGAGGCCAAGCAGGAATTGTTATGACATACTTTATACTATTTTTAAGTGTTAGCTTTATTTTAGGGGGATTAGCAGTTGCTTCTAATCCTTCCCCATATTATGCAGTAGTGGGGTTAGTGTTGGCGTCTATTGTGGGGTGTGGATGGTTAATGAGTTTGGGGGTGTCTTTTGTATCATTAGTGCTATTTCTGGTATATTTAGGTGGGATGTTGGTGGTTTTTGTGTATTCGGTCTCATTGGCAGCAGATCCATTTCCTGAAACTTGAGGGGACTGGCGGGTTGTTGGGTATGGTGTTTGGTTAGTTTTAGTGCTGGGGGGTGGGGTATTTATTGTAGGGCTGTCTGAGTTAGAGTGGTTGGGGATGAACACGGTGGATAGTGGGGGTGTTTTATCTGTTCGGTTGGATTTTGAGGGAGCGGCCATGTTTTATTCTTGGGGGGTTGGTCAATTTTTAATTGCGGGTTGGGTCTGTTGTTGACGTTGTTTGTCGTACTAGAACTTGTACGAGGGTTGTCTCGGGGGGCGATTCGGGCGATTTAAGGTGGTGTGGTTCAGAGAATAGTTTAATGAAAATGCCAGCTTTGGGAGTTGGTGATAAAGGTTTGATTCCTTTTTTTCTGAAGGGGTTGGAAAAAGTTTGGGGTTGATTGTTAAAGGCCCATGTGGGCGGATGTTAATTAGAGTAGCAGGGGTGATTAATTGGGGGGGGGGGGGGGGGGGGTGAGAGGAAATGATGGGG
>NW_026138429.1:0-32412 GCF_025592945.1 Manacus candei
GGGGTCACCTACAGGGGGTGGGGCCAGGGGGCGTGGTCCATAGGGCCCGGGGGGCGGGGCTGAAGGGAGAGGACACGCCCACGAAAAAATTCCACGAAATTTTGGTGAAAATCCGGCGAAAATCGGGCGAAAAATGAAGATTTTGGGGCTGAAAAATGAGACTTTGGAGGTGGAAAAAATGAGGATTTTCGGGCAGAAAAATGAAGATTTTTGGGCAGATAAATTAAGATTTTTAGGGCGGAAAAATGAAGATTTTTGGGCGGAAAAATTAAGATTTTTGGGCAGAAAAATTAAGATTTTTAGGGCGGAAAAATGAAGATTTTTGGGCAGAAAAATGAAGATTTTTGGGCAGATAAATTAAGATTTTTAGGGCAGAAAAATGAAGATTTTTGGGCAGATAAATTAAGATTTTTAGGGCAGAAAAATGAAGATTTTTGGGGCGGGAAAATGAAGATTTTTTGGTAGAAAAATGAAGATTTTTTGGGGTGGAAAAGGGAGATTTTTTGGGAGAAAAATTAAGAATCTTGGGGTGGAAAAATGAAGATTTTTGGGGCTGAAAAATGAGATTTTTTGGGGGGGAAAAATGAGTCAAAAATAAGGATTTTTAAAGGCAGAAAATGAGGATTTTTAGGGTGGAAAAATGAAGATTTTTTGGGGTGGGAAAATGAGGATTTTGGGGTGGAAAAGTGAAGATTTTGGGGGGGGAAAATGAGTCAAAAATGAGGATTTTTGGGGTGGAAAAATGAAGATTTTTGGGGGGGAAAAATGAGTCAAAAATGAGGATTTTTAAGGCAGAAAATGAGGATTTTTTGGGCAGAAAAATGAAGATTTTTGGGGTGTGAAAATGAAGATTTTTGGGGTGGAAAAACGAGGATTTTTTGGTAGAAAAATGAAGATTTTTGGGGTGGAAAAGGGAGGATTTTTGGGGTAGGAAAATGAGGATTTTTGGGGTGGAAAAATGGAGATTTTTGGGGGAGAAAAATGAAGATTTTTTGGGGAAAAAAAGGGGCAAAAATGAGGATTTTTGGAGCGGAAAATACGGATTTTTGGGGTGGAAAAATGGAGATTTTTGGGGTTAAAAATGAGGATTTTTGGGGTGGAAAAATGAGGATTTTTGGGGTGGAAAAGGGAGATTTTTGGGGTAGAAAAATGAGTCAAAAATGAAGATTTTTGGGGTGGAAAAATGAGTCAAAAATGAGGACTTTTACGGCAGAAAATGAGGATTTTTTTGGGCAGAAAAATGAAGATTTTTGGGGTGGAAAAATGAAGATTTTTGGGCAGAAAAATTAAGATTTTTGGGCAGATAAATTAAGATTTTTAGGGCAGAAAAATGAAGATTTTTGGGGTGGAAAATGAGGAGTTTTTGGGGTTGAAAATGGATGATTTTTGGGGGAAAAAAATGAAGATTTTTGGGGTTAAAAATGAAAATTCTTGGGGTTAAAAATGAAGATTTTTAGGGTGGAAAAATTAGGATTTTTGGGGTTTAAAATGAAGATTTTTGGGGCAGAAAATGAGGATTTTTTGAGTAAAAAATCGCGATTTTTGGAGTAGAAAAATGAAGATTTTTGGGTAAAAAAATTAAGATTTTTTTGGGGTGGAAAAATGAGGATTTTGGGGTAAAAAAATCGCGATTTTTGGAGACCAAGAAAGGAGATTTTTGGGGCGGAAAATGAGGATTTTGGGGGGCAAAAAAAATGAGGATTTTTGGGGCAGAAAATGAGGATTTTTTGGGGTAGAAAATTGAGGATTCTTGGAGTTAAAAAATCGCGATTTTTGGGGCCAAAAAATGCGGATTTTTTGGTTAAAAAGTGGCGATTTTTGGAGTCAAACCTGAGGATTTTTGGGGCAGAAAATGAAGGTTTTTGGGGAAGTCGCCCAAAAATTGGGGAGAAAAAAGGTTCGAGGGGGGGTTGGGGGCGTGGCTTAAGTGGGAGGGGCAAAAGAAGTGGGCAGGGCTTGAGCGGGCGTGGCCGCGCCCAAAAAATTGGGTGAAAATCGGCCAAAAAAGGGCGAAATTGGGCAAAAATGGCCCAAAATCGAAAGAATTCGGGGGGTTGTGGGCGTGGTTTGAAGGGGGAGGGGCTAAAAGGGGGCGTGGTTTGATGTGAGGGGGCGTGGTTTGATCCGAGGGGGGCGTGGCCTGGAAATCCCCCGAAATTTGGGGCCAAAAAGTCGATTTTTGGTTTTTTTTTTTTCTGGCAAGGGGTCGCCAGGGGGCGCCAAAGGCGGCGGGTTTTGGGGCGAAATCGGCGGGTTTTGGTTAAAAAGGGGGGTTTGGGGGAAAAAACGGCGGTTTGGGGTCAAAAATCGGAGGTTTTGGGGTCAAAAATGGGGGGTTTGGGTCGAAAATGGGGATTTTGGGGTTAAAATTGGGGGTTTTTCGTCAAAAATGGGGGGTTTTGAACCAAAAATGGGGATTTTTGAACCAAAATCGGGGGTGAAAAATGAGGGATTTTGGGGCAGAAAAATGAGGGTTTTTTTGGGGTAGAAATGGGGATTTTTGGGGTAAAAAAAGGCGATTTTTGAAGGTGGGAAATGAGGGGGTTTTGGGGTGGAAAATGAGGATTTTGGGGCGGAAAATGAGGATTTTTGGGGCAGAAAATGAGGGTTTTCGGAGGTTAAAAAGTGGCGATTTTTGGAGCAGAAAATGAGGATTTTTGGGGTAAAAAATCGCGATTTTTGGAGCCTGAAAATGAGGATTTTTGGGGTAGAAAATGAGGATTTTGGGGCAGAAAATGAGGATTTTCGGGGTTAGAAAGTGGCGATTTTTGGAGTCCGAAAAAGGAGATTTTTGGGGCGGAAAATGAGGATTTTTGGGAGAAAAAAAATGAAGATTTTTTGGGGCAGAAAATGAAGATTTTTGGGGCAGAAAATGAGGATTGTGTTGGTTAAAAAATGGCGATTTTTGGAGCCCGAAAATGAGGATTTTGGGGGCAGAAAATGAAGATTTTTGGGGCGGAAAATGAAGATTTTTGGAGCCTGAAAATGAGGATTTTTGGGAGAAAAAAATTGCGATTTTTGGAACCTGAAAATGAGGATTTTTGGGAGAAAAAATGAAGATTTGGGAGCCCGAAAATGAAGATTTTTGGGGCAGAAAATGAGGATTTTTGGGGTTAGAAAGTGGCGATTTTTGGAGTCCGAAAAAGGAGATTTTTGGGGCGGAAAATGAGGATTTTGAGGGTTAAAAAGTCGCGGGTTTTGGAGCCCGAAAATGAAGATTTTTGGGGTAGAAAATGAGGATTTTTGGGTTGGAAAAATGAGGATTTTTGGGGTAGAAAATGAGGATTTTTTTGGTTAAAAAATCGCGATTTTTTGGAGCCCGAAAATGAAGATTTTTGGGAGAAAAAAAATTAAGATTTTTGGGGTTAAAAAAAGGGATTTTAGGGGACAAAAAAAGGGGGGGATGGGGGCATAAAAAGGGGGATTTCGGGTTAAAAAGGGGGATTTTTGGGATTAAAAAACCAAAGAAATAGTAAAAAAACCGGGCTTTTCCTCCCTAAAATGTGACTTTTTCGCCTTAAAAAATTGTATTTGTGCCTTAAAATGTCGATTTTTGCCTTAAAATGTCGATTTTTGCCTTAAAAAAGTGTCATTTCGCTTAAAATGTGCATTTTTTTTGCCTAAAATTGTGTATTTTTTGCTGTAAAATGTGTGGGTTTTGCCTTAAAATGTGGATTTTTTTGCTGTAAAATGTCTGATTTTGCCTTAAAATGTGTCGCTGTCATTAAAAAGTGGATTTATTTTTGCCTCGAAAATGTGTCTTTTTCCCTTAAAACGCGGATTTTTCCCTAAAAATGTGAATTTTCCCCTAAAAATGCGGATTTTTTCCTATAAAAACACAGAATTTTGCCCGAAAATCCACAATTTCCCCCCCAAAAAAGAAGAATTTTGCCTCAAAATGTCTCGGTTTTACCCCAAAATTCAGAGTTTTCACCTCAAAACCCCCGAATTTTCCCCCAAAAAATCTCCATTTTTTTGCCCCAAATCGCCGGGTTTTTAACCAAAAATCTCCCGTTTCGGGCTCCAAAATTCGCCACTTTTTAAGCCCCCAAAATCCTCATTTTCTGCCCCAAAAATCCTCATTTTTCCCTCCTAAAAATCTTCATTTTCGGGCTCCAAAAATTGCCACTTTTTAACCCAAAAAATCCTATTTTCAGCCCAAAAAGTCTTCATTTTTCCGCCCAAAAAATCTTCATTTTTCCGTCCCAAAAATCTCCTTTTTCTGCCCCAAAATCACGATTTTTCTACCCCAAAAATCCCCATTTTTCTGCCCCAAAAATCTTCATTTTCTACCCCAAAAATCCTCATTTTTCTGCCCTAAAAATCCTCATTTTTTCGTCCCAAAAATCGCCTTTTGCTACCCCAAAAATTGCGACTTTTTAACCCCCGAAATCCTCATTTTCTGCCCCAAAAATCCCCATTTTTTTGCCCCAAAAATCCCCATTTTTTTGCCCCAAAAATCTTCATTTTCTGCCCCAAAATCCTCCTTTTTCAGGTTCCAAAAATCGCGATTTTTAACCCCAAAAATCTCCTTTTTCCTGCCCCAAAAATCTTCATTTTTTTAACCCAAACCCCCGAATTTTGGAGGTTTTTTTCGGTGTAAAAATCCTCATTAAAAAATTTGACTTAACCCCCTTTTTTTCGGCCCCAAAATCGCGGTTTTTTCCCCCTCAAAATTTGCCTAAAAATCGCTTTTTTTACCCCAAAACCGGGTTGGTTTTTTTTTGCCCCCAAAATTTGCATTTTCGGTCGTAAAAAATCGCGACTTTTTACCCCAAAAAATCGTCACTTTTCGGACTCCAAAAATCTTCATTTTCTGCCCCAAAAATCCTCATTTTCTGCCCCAAAAATCCTCATTTTCTGCCCCAAAAAATCCTCATTTTCTGCCCCCAAAAATCCTCATTTTTCGTCTCAAAACCCCTCCATTTTCTGCCCCCAAAATCGCGATTTTTAACCCCCAAAATCCCCAATTTCCGCCCCAAAAATCCCCATTTTTTGCCCCAAAAATCGCGACTTTTTAACCCCAAAAATCCTCATTTTTTGCACCAAAAATCCTCATTTTTCTGCCCCAAAAATCTTCATTTTCTGCCCCAAAAATCCCCATTTTTTGCACCAAAAATCTTCATTTTCTTCCACAAAAATCTTCATTTTTCTGCCCCAAAAATCATCATTTTTTTGCCCCAAAAATCTTCATTTTCCACCCCAAAAATCCTCATTTTTCTGCCCCAAAAATCATCATTTTTTTGCCCCAAAAATCTTCATTTTCTGCCCAAAAAATCCTCATTTTTCTGCCCCAAAATCCTCATTTTTCGTCTCAAAACCCCTCAATTTTCTACCCGCCAAAATCGCGATTTTTAACCCCAAAAATCTTCATTTTTCTGCCCCAAAAATCCCCATTTTCTGCCCCAAAAATCCCCATTTTTCTGCCCCAAAAATCTTCATTTTTTACCCCCAAAGTCCCCATTTTCCGTCCCAAAAATCTTCATTTCCTGCCCCAAAACCCCCCATTTTTTTGCCCCAAAAATCTTCATTTTCTTCCACAAAAATCTTCATTTTTCTGCCCCAAAAATCATCATTTTTTTGCCCCAAAAATCTTCATTTTCCGCCAAAAAAATCCTCATTTTTCTGCCCCCAAAATCGCGATTTTTAACCCCAAAAATCCCCATTTTTAACCCCAAAAATCCTCATTTTCTGCCCCCCAAAATCCTCATTTTTGGGCTCAAAACCCCTCGATTTTCTGCCCCCAAAATCGCGATTTTTAACCCCAAAAATCCTCATTTATTGCCCCCCAAATCCTTATTTTCTGCCCCCAAAATCCCCATTTTTTTGCCCCAAAAATCTTCATTTTCTGCCCCAAAATTCTCCTTTTTCGGGCTCCAAAAATCGCGATTTTTAACCCCCAAAATCCCCATTTTCTACCCCCAAAATCCCCATTTTTTTGCCCCAAAAATCCCCATTTTTCTCCCCAAAAATCCCCATTTTCTGCCCCAAAAATCCCCATTTTTCTACCCCCAAAATCCTCCTTTTTTGCCCCAAAATTCTCCTTTTTCGGGCTCCAAAAATAGCGATTTTTAACCCCCAAAATCCTCCTTTTTTGCCCCAAAAATCCTCATTTTTCTGCCCCAAAAATCTCCTTTTTTTCCACCCCAAACCCCCGAATTTTGGGGCTTTTTTTGACCTTAAAAATCCTCATTAAAAACTTCATTTCCCCCCCTTTTTTCGGCCCCAAAACCGCGGTTTTTTCCCCCCCAAAATTTGCCTAAAAATCGCTTTTTTTACCCCAAACCGGGGGCGAGGTTTCGAGTCGGAAAAACGAGGATTTTTTTAGCTCCCAAAATTTGCATTTTTCGCCCCAAAACCCCCCGTTTTTTCCCCTCCCCCCAAAATTCGCCTTTTTCACTTTTTTTCACTCTAAAATTTCACGATTTTTACTTAAAATTCACCATTTTTTTTAACTTAAAAAAATTCGCGTTTTTTAACGTAAAAATCATCACATTTTTTAACTTAAAAAATTCGCGTTTTTTAACGTAAAATTCACATTTTTTTACTTTAAAAAAATCGCTTTTTTTACTTTAAAAATTCACTTTTTTTTTTTACTTCAAAAATCCGCGTTTTTTAACGTAAAATTCACATTTTTTTACTTTAAAAAAATCGCTTTTTTTACCTTAAAAATTCACTTTTTTTTACTTTAGAAATTCGCATTTTTTTACCGAAAAACTTCACTTTTTTTTTGCCCCGAAATTCGCATTTTTTCACCTTAAAATTCGCGGTTTTTTTACTCGAAAATCACATTTTTTTTAAATTTAAAAAAAAAATCACATTTTTCACCTTAAAATCCCACTTTTTTTTTTTTACTTCAAATCCACGTTTTTTAATTTAAAATTCACAATTTTTTTATTTAAAATTCACATTTTTTTTTTTTTACTTAAAAAATTCGCGGGTTTTGACACAGAAATTCCCATTTTTTACTCTAAAAATTCATAATTAATAATTTATTTAAAACCTCACATTTTTTAACTCAAAATTCACCATTTTTTACTCAAAATTCGCATTTTTTTTTACTTAAAACTCACATTTTTTTTTACTCGAAATTCCCCTAAAAAACCTCCCCCCTTTTCTCAAAATTCACCTTTTTTTTCTTTAAAAAAAAACCCCATTTTTTCGCTTTAAAAATTCACTTTTTTTTACTTAAAATCCACCCTTTTTAACTCCAAAAAAAAAAATCACATTTTTCACACCGAAATTCGTTTTTTTTATTTTAAAAATTCACATTTTTTCCTTTAAAAATTCACATTTTTTCCTTTAAAAATTCACATTTTTTTAACCGAAAAATTCACATTTTTTTACTTGAAAAATTCACATTTTTTTACTTGAAAAATTCACATTTTTTTACACCAAAATTCACGGGTTTTTTTACTGGAAATTCGCATTTTTTTATTTTAAAAATTCACTTTTTTTTTACTTTAAAAATTCACATTTTTTCCTTTAAAAATTCACTTTTTTTCCTTTAAAAATTCACATTTTTTAACCGAAAAATTCACATTTTTTAACTTTAAAAATTCACATTTTTTTTACTTTAAAAAATCACATTTTTTAACACCAAAATTCACGGGGTTTTTTACTCGAAATTCGCATTTTTTTTACTTTAAAAATTCGCATTTTTTTACTTTAAAAAATCACATTTTTTTTATTAAAAATTTCACTTTTTTTTTACAGGAAATTCCCATTTTTTTTTATTAAAAATGTCACATTTTTTTACTCAAAATTCTCATTTTTTTTACTTTAAAAATTCACATTTTTTTTACTTTAAAAATTCACATTTATTTTTCCCCGAAATTCCCATTTTTTAATTAAAAAAATTCCCTTTTTTTTCACTCGAAATTCCCATTTTTTTTATTAAAAATTTCACTTTTTTTTTTACAGGAAATTCCCATTTTTTTTAATTAAAAATGTCACATTTTTTTACTCAAAATTCGCATTTTTTTAATAAAAAATTTCACATTTTTTTCACCCCAAATTCCCGGTTTTTTTAAATTAAAAAATCCACATTTTTTTTACCCAAAACTCACATTTTTCCACCCAAAAAATTCCCGGTTTTTTTTTTCCCCAAAAACCCCCAAAATTCACATTTTTCTCAGTCCCCAAAATCCCCTTTTTTCGCCCCAAAAAAACCCCCAAAAAGCCCCAAAATGACCCAAAAAAGGGTTTTTTTGGGACCGTTTCGACCGCGGGGGGAGGGGGGGAGGGGGAGGGGCCCAGTTTGGGCCCAGTTTGGCCCCAGTTTGGTCCCAGTTTGGCCCCAGTTTAAGCCCCAATCCCTCCCAGTCCCTCCCAGTATAAACCAGTGACCCCTCCCAGTGCTCCCAGTATGGGACAAGCTGGTCCCAGTCCCTCCCAGTCCCTCCCAGTCCCCCCAAATCCCCTCCCAGTCCCTCCCAGTATAAACCAGTGACCCCCCAATCCCCTCCCAGTCCCCCCCAGTCCCCTCCCAGTCCCTCCCAGTACATCCCAGTATAACCCAGTCCCTCCCAGGCCCCTCCCAGTACGTCCCAGTGTCCCTCAAACACCCTCCCAGTCCCTCCCAGTATAAACCAGTGACCCCCAAATCCCCTCCCAGTCCAAACCAGTCCCTCCCAGTAACTCCCAGTGACCCCCAGACCCCAAACCAGTAACTCCCAGTCCCTCCCAATCCCCTCCCAGTCCTTCCCAGTCCCTCCCAGTTGCTCCCAGTCCCCTCCCAGTTCAGCCCAGTCCCTCCCACTATAGACCAGTAACCTCCTAATCCCTTCCCAGTCCCTCCCAGTATAAACCAGTGACCCCTCCCAGTGCTCCCAGTATGGGACAGACTGCTCCCAGTCCCTCCCAGTCCCTCCCAGTCCCCTCCCAGTACATCCCAGTATAAACCAGTTCCCTCCCAGTCCCTCCCAGGCCCCTCCCAGTGTCCCTCAAACACCCTCCCAGTCCCTCCCAGTATAAACCAGTGACCCCCAAATCCCCTCCCAGTCCAAACCAGTCCCTCCCAGTAACTCCCAGTCCCTCCCAGTGACCCCCAGACCCCAAACCAGTAACTCCCAGTAACTCCCAATCCCATCCCAGTCCATCCCAGTCCCCTCCCAGTATAAACCAGTGACCCCCCAGTCCCTCCCCAGTCCCTCCCAGTATAAACCAGTAACCCCCAAATCCCCTCCCAGTCCCTCCCAGTCCAAACCAGTCCCTCCCAGTTGCTCCCAGTTCACTCCCAGTCCCTCCCAGTCCCTCCCAGTCCCCCCCAGTCCCCTCCCAGTCCCTCCCAGTATATCCCAGTCCCTCCCAGTTTCACTGCCGGACGCTCAGCACCCATTTCACCTGTTGGGGGAGGGGCGAGAAGGGGGGAGGGGGCGTGGCTTGGGGAGAGGCCACGCCCACCACCCCCAGGTGACCCCCCCAAGCCCCTCCCAGTCCCTCCCAGTTCATCCCAGTCCCTCCCAGTCCCTCCCAGTAACTCCCAGTAACTCCCAATCCCCTCCCAGTCCCTCCCAGTCCCTCCCACTATATCCCAGTATAACCCAGTCCATCCCAGTCCCCCCCAGTAACCCCCAGTGACCCCCAGACCCCAAACCAGTAACTCCCAGTAACTCCCAATCCCCTCCCAGTGCCCTTCCAGTCCCTCCCAGTATAACCCAGTAAGCCCCAAACCCCCTCCCAGTCCCTCCCAGTCCCCCCCAGTTCCCTCCAGTTCCCTCCCAGTAACTCCCAGTAACTCCCAGTGACCCCCAGACCCCAAACCAGTAACTCCCAGTGACTCCCAGTCCCTCCCAGTTCCCTGTTAAAACCTTTTAACCCCCTCCCAGTCCCTCCCAGTATAAACCAGTCCCCTCCCAGTCCCTCCCAGTCCCTCCCAGTAACTCCCAATCCCCTCCAAGTTCCTCCCAGTATAAACCAGTGACCCTTAAATCCCCTCCCAGTAACTCCCAGTGACCCCCAGTCCCCTCCCAGTGACCCCAGACCCCAAACCAGTAAGTCCCAATCCCCTCCCAGTCCCTCCCAATCCCCTCCCAGTCCCTCCCAGTCCCTCCCAGTCCCTCCCAATCCCCTCCCAGTCCCTCCCAGTCCCTCCCAATCCCCCCCCAGTCCCTCCCAGTCCCCTCCCAGTCCCCTCCCAGTCCCTCCCAATCCCCTCCCAGTCCCCTCCCAGTATAAACCAGTGACCCCCCAGTCCATCCCAGCCCCTCCCAGTCCCCCCCAATCCCCTCCCAGTCCCCCCCAGTCCCTCCCAGTCCCTCCCAGTCCCCCCCAGTCCCTCCCAGTCCCTCCCAGTCCCTCCCAGTCCCCTCCCAGTCCCTCCCAATCCCCTCCCAGTCCCTCCCAATCCCCTCCCAGTCCCCTCCCAGTATAAACCAGTGACCCCCCAGTCCATCCCAGCCCCTCCCAGTCCCTCCCAATCCCCTCCCAGTCCCTCCCAGTCCCTCCCAGTCCCCCCCAGTCCCTCCCAGTCCCTCCCAGTCCCTCCCAGTTCATCCCAGTAACACCCCAGTCCCCTCCCAATCCCCTCCCAGTCCCTCCCAGTCCCTCCCAGTCCCTCCCAGTTCATCCCAGTAACACCCCAGTCCCCTCCCAATCCCCTCCCAGTCCCTCCCAGCCCCCTCCCAGCCCCTCCCAGTACAAACCAGTCCCTCCCAGTCCCCTCCCAATCCCCTCCCAGTCCCTCCCAGTCCCCCCCAGTCCCTCCCAATCCCCTCCCAGTCCCTCCCAGTCCCTCCCAATCCCCTCCCAGTCCCTCCCAGTCCCTCCCAGTCCCTCCCAGTCCCTCCCAGTCCCTCCCAGTCCCCTCCCAGTCCCTCCCAGTTCCTCCCAATCCCCTCCCAGTCCCTCCCAGTCCCTCCCAGTCCCTCCCAGTCCCCTCCCAGTCCCTCCCAATCCCCTCCCAGTCCCTCCCAGTCCCTCCCAGTCCCTCCCAGTCCCTCCCAGTCCCCTCCCAGTCCCTCCCAGTCCCTCCCAGTCCCTCCCAGTCCCTCCCAGTATAAACCAGTACCTTGCAGAGGGTCAGGGTGGCCCCGTAGGTGACGCTGAGCAGGAACAGGGTCACCAGCACCCCCAGCGTGTCCCAGGGACCCCCCTCGGGCTCCTCCGAGCACAGGTCGGGGGGCAGCGACAGCCCTGGGGGGGACACGGACCAGTATAAACCAGTATGGACCAGTACAAACCAGTACAAACCAGTATAAACCAATATTCCCAGTTTAAACCCAGTTTGGACCCAGTTTAGACCCAGGATTCCCAGTTTAGACCCGGTTAAGGACCAGTTCAGAACCAGTTCGGACCAGTATAGACCAGTATAAACCAGTATGGACCAGTACAAACCAGTATAGACCAGTATAAACCAGTATAAACCAGTTCAGACCAGTATTCCCAGTTTAGACCCAGTTTGGACCCAGTTTAGACCCAGGATTCCCAGTTTAGACCCAGTTCAGACTCAGTTTGGACCCAATATAGACCAGTATAAACCAGTACAGACCAGTAGAAACCAGTATAGACCAGTATGGACCAGTAGAAACCAGTATAAACCAGTATAGAGCAGTATAAACCAGTATAAACCAGGATTCCCAGTTTAGACCCAGTTCAGACCCAGTTCAGACCCAGTTTGGACCCAATATAGACCAGTTTAGACCAGTATAAACCAGTACAGACCAGTATAAACCAGTATAAACCAGTACAGACCAGTATAAACCAGTATTCCCAGTTTAGAACCAGTTTGGAGCCGATATTCCCAGTTCGGTCCCAGTTTGGCCCCAGTTTGGCCCCAGTTTAGTCCCAGTTTAGTCCCAGTTTGGCCCCAGTTCGGTCCCAGTTTGGTCCCAGTTTGGCCCCAGTTTGGTCCCAGTTTGGTCCCAGTTTAGTCCCAGTTTGGTCCCAGTTTGGCCCCAGTTTAATCCCAGTTTAATCCCAGTTTAGTCCCAGTTTAGCCCCAGTTTGGCCCCAGTTTGGCCCCAGTTTGGCCCCAGTTTAGTCCCAGTTTGGCTCCAGTTTGGTCCCAGTTTAACCCCTGTTTGGCCCCAGTTTGGCCCCAGTTTAGTCCCAGTTTGGCCCCAGTTTGGTCCCAGTTTAGTCCCAGTTTGGCCTCAGTTTAGTCCCAGTTTGGCCCCAGTTTGGCCCCAGTTTGGCCCCAGTTTAGTCCCAGTTTAGTCCCAGTTTGGCCCCAGTTTGGCCCCAGTTTAGTCCCAGTTTGGCCCCAGTTTGGTCCCAGTTTGGTCCCAGTTTGGCCCCAGTTTGGCCCCAGTTTGGCCCCAGTTTAGTCCCAGTTTGGCTCCAGTTTGGTCCCAGTTTAACCCCTGTTTGGCCCCAGTTTGGCCCCAGCTTAGTCCCAGTTTGGCCCCAGTTTGGTCCCAGTTTAGTCCCAGTTTGGCCCCAGTTTGGCCCCAGTTTGGTCCCAGTTTGGCCCCAGTTTGGCCCCAGTTTAGTCCCAGTTTGGCCCCAGTTTAGCCCCAGTTTAATCCCAGTTTGGCCCCAGTTTGGTCCCAGTTTGGTACCAGTTTGGCCCCAGTTTGGCCCCAGTTTAGTCCCAGTTTGGCCCCAGTTTGGCCCCAGTTTGGCCCCAGTTTAGTCCCAGTTTGGCCCCAGTTTGGCCCCAGTTTGGCCCCAGTTTGGCCCCAGTTCAGACCTAGTTCAAACCAGTACAGACCAGTATAAACCAGTATAACTTTATTCCATCTTCCCAAAAACCCCCAAAATCCCCCCAAAAACCCCCAAAAACCCCCCGAAATCTCCCCCAATCACCCCCTAATTGACTGAATTAGCGTCTAATTAGCATAATTAACCCCCTAATTAACATAAATCCACCATCTTGGGCGTCGCCACCTTTTATTCCAACGCCCCAAAAACCCCCAAAATCGCCCCAAAAAATACCAAAAACCCCCCAAAAAACCCCAAAATCACCAAATTTCCCCCCTAATTAACCCCTAATTAACTTAATTAGCAACTTAATTAACTGAATTAGCCAACTTTGACATCACCACCTTTATTCCAACACCCCCAAACCCCCCCAAAAACCCCCAAAAATCCCCCAAAAAACCCCAAAAAATCTCCAAAAACCCCCCAAAAATCCCCCTAATCACCCCTAATTAACTTAATTGACTTAATTATCATCTAATTAACACAATTATCTCCCAAATCACCACAAACCCTCCATCTTCAACATCACCTCTTTATTCCAACACCCCCAAACCCCCCCAAAAACCCCAAAAATCCCCAAAAAATCCCCAAAAATCGCCAAAAACCGCCAAAATCCCCCTAATTATCTTAATTACTATGTAATTAGTATAATTAACCTCCTAATTAACACAGACCCGCCAACTTTGACATCACCTCTTTATTCCAACACCCCCAAGCCCCCCCAGAAACCCCCCAAAAAAATCCCAAAAAATCCCAAAAAATCCCCCAAAAATTCCCCAAAAATCTCCCCTAATTGACTTAATTACCATCTAATTAAGTTAATTATCCCCCCAATCACCATAAATCCAATATCTTTGACATCACCTCTTTATTCCAACACCCTGAATGTCCCAAAAATCCCAAAAAAACCCCAAAAAATCCCAAAACCCCCCCCAAAAATCACCCAAAAATACCCCAAATCACCCCTAATTAACTTAATTATCCTCTAATTAACATGACCAACACCCCAATTACCATAAGACCGCCAACTTTGACATCACCTCTTTATTCCAACACCCCCAAAAAACCCCCAAAAAATCCCAAAAAATCCCAAAACCCCCCAAAAATCACCCAAAAATCCCCCAAATCGCCCCTAATTAGCTTAATTACCCTCTAATTAAGTTAATTATCCCCCCAATCACCATAAATCCAATATCTTCGACATCACCTCTTTATTCCAACACCCCAAACCCCCCCAAAACCCCCAAAAAATCACCCAAAAAATCCCCAAAAAATCCCAAAAAACCTCCCAAAATCCCCCAAATCGCCCCTAATTATCTTAATTATCATCTAATTAAGTTAATTAACCCCCAAATCACCACAAACCCGCCAACTTTGACATCACCTCTTTATTCCAACACCCCCCAAAAACCCCCCCAAAACCCCCAAAAAATCCCCCAAAAAATCCCAAAAAATCCCAAAAAAACCTCCCAAAATCCCCCAAATCGCCCCTAATTAACTTAATTACCCTCTAATTAAGTTAATTATCCCCCCAATCACCATAAATCCAATATCTTCGACATCACCTCTTTATTCCAACACCCCAAAACCCCCCCAAAACCCCCAAAAAATCCCCCAAAAAATCCCAAAAAATCCCAAAAAACCTCCCAAAATCCCCCAAATCGCCCCTAATTAACTTAATTACCCTCTAATTAACACGACCAACACCCCAATCACCATAAGACCGCCAACTTTGACATCACCTCTTTATTCCAACACCCCCAAAAACCCCCCAAAAATCCCAAAAAATCGCCAAAAATCGGCAAAAAACCCCCCAAAACCGCCGAAACTCCCCCTCTAATTAACCAATTAATTAGCCAATTAACTAATTACCGGGCTGGGGGCGGAGGGCGCGCTGGACGAAGCGCAGGGGCAGCGCCTCGTGCACGGCGGTGCAGGCGAAGGGGCTCCCCCCGCGCTCCCACTCCCCCCGCGGCACCTCCAGGCGGGAGTAGAGGAAGAAGGGCCCCTCCCCCCCCGAAATTCCCGCCATTCCCGAATTTTCCCGGCGCGCCGGTGACGTCACCACGCCCGATTCCAGCTTTTCCAGCCCCTTCTGCCACTGGACGTCGATGGAGTCCGGGTAGAAGCCGCGGATGAGGCAGGTCAGGCTCACGGTGGGGCTGGGGCCGGCCAGCTCCTCCGGGGGAGGGGGCAGCACGAACACGCTGGGGGGCAGGCGGCGGCCTGGGAAAAATGGGAAAAATTAATTAATTAGGGTTAATTAACTATTGGGAATTTTTCGGATTTTTTTCAGATTTTTTTCCAGATTTTTTCCCATTTTTTTCAGATTTTTTTCCCATTTTTTTCAGATTTTTTAGAGATTTTTTTCCCATTTTTTTCAGATTTTTTTCGGATTTTTTTCGGATTTTTTTTGGATTTTTTTCTAATTTTTTCCCATTTTTTTTTCAATTTTTTAAATATTTTTTGCCATTTTTTTCAGATTTTTTCCCATTTTTTTCGGATTTTTTTGGGATTTTTTTTCTAATTTTTTCAGATTTTTTTCAGATTTTTTTTCAGATTTTTTCAGACTTTTTCCCCATTTTTTTTGGCTTTTTTTCCCATTTTTTTCAGATTTTTTCCAGATTTTTTCCCATTTTTTTCGGATTTTTTTCATATTTTTTTCACATTTTTTCCAGGTTTTTTTCCCATTTTTTTCCCATTTTTTTCATATTTTTTTCCCATTTTTTTCTATTTTTTTCAGATTTTTTTAGGATTTTTTTCAGATTTTTTTCTGCATTTTTTCCCCATTTTTTTCAGATTTTTTAGAGATTTTTTCAGATTTTTTAGAGATTTTTTTCAGATTTTTTCACATTTTTTTCGGATATTCTTTGGATTTTTTTCCCATTTTTTTCAGATTTTTTTCTATTTTTTTTCTAATTTTTTCAGAATTTTTTTCTAATTTTTTCAGATTTTTTCCCATTTTTTTCAGATTTTTTAGAGATTTTTTACAGGTTTTTTTCAGATTTTTTCCCATTTTTTTCAGATTTTTTTCAGATTTTTTTCAGATTTTTTTCTAATTTTTTGCATTTTTTTTTCACATTTTTTTTCAGATTTTTTCCTATTTTTTTCCCATTTTTTTCAGATTTTTTAGAGATTTTTTTCCCATTTTTTTCAGATTTTTTTCGGATTTTTTTTGGATTTTTTTCTAATTTTTTCCCATTTTTTTTTCAATTTTTTAAATATTTTTTTGCCATTTTTTTCAGATTTTTTCCCATTTTTTTCAGATTTTTTAGAGATTTTTTTTCCCATTTTTTTCGGATTTTTTTGGGATTTTTTTTCTAATTTTTTCACATTTTTTCCAGTTTTTTTTCCTATTTTTTTCCCATTTTTTTCAGATTTTTTAGAGATTTTTTTCAGGTTTTTTTCCCGAATTTTTCCCCATTTTTTTCCCCATTTTTTTCCCATTTTTTACAGGTTTTTTTCAGATTTTTTCCCATTTTTTTCAGATTTTTTTCAGATTTTTTTCACTTTTTTTCAGGTTTTTTTCAGATTTTTTTCACATTTTTTCCCATTTTTTCAGATTTTTTAGAGATTTTTCCCCAGGTCAGGCTCAGGGTGGGGCTGGGGCCGGCCAGTTCCTCCGGGGGAGGGGGCAGCACGAACACGCTGGGGGGCAGGCGGCGGCCTGGGAAAAATGGGAAAAATTAATTAATTAGGGTTAATTAACTATTGGGAATTTTTCGGATTTTTTTCAGATTTTTTTCAGATTTTTTTCTAATTTTTTCCCATTTTTTTTCAGATTTTTTTCCCATTTTTTTCAGATTTTTTAGAGATTTTTTTCCCATTTTTTTCAGATTTTTTTCGGATTTTTTTCGGATTTTTTTTGGATTTTTTTCTAATTTTTACCCATTTTTTTTTCAATTTTTTAAATATCTTTTTGCCATTTTTTTCAGATTTTTTCCCATTTTTTTCGGATTTTTTTGGGATTTTTTTTCTAATTTTTTCAGATTTTTTTCAGATTTTTTTCAGATTTTTTCAGACTTTTTCCCCATTTTTTTTGGCTTTTTTTCCCATTTTTTTCAGATTTTTTCCAGATTTTTTCCCATTTTTTTCGGATTTTTTTCATATTTTTTTCACATTTTTTCCAGGTTTTTTTCCCATTTTTTTCCCATTTTTTTCATATTTTTTTCCCATTTTTTTCTATTTTTTTTCAGATTTTTTTAGGATTTTTTTCAGATTTTTTTCTGCATTTTTTCCCCATTTTTTTCAGATTTTTTAGAGATTTTTTCAGATTTTTTAGAGATTTTTTTCAGATTTTTTCCAGATTTTTTCCCATTTTTTTCGGATTTTTTTCCCATTTTTTTCAGATTTTTTCCAGATTTTTTCCCATTTTTTTCGGATTTTTTTCATATTTTTTTCACATTTTTTCCAGGTTTTTTTCCCATTTTTTTCCCATTTTTTTCATATTTTTTTCCCATTTTTTTCTATTTTTTTCAGATTTTTTTAGGATTTTTTTCAGATTTTTTTCTGCATTTTTTCCCCATTTTTTTCAGATTTTTTAGAGATTTTTTCAGATTTTTTAGAGATTTTTTTCAGATTTTTTCACATTTTTTTCGGATATTCTTTGGATTTTTTTCCCATTTTTTTCAGATTTTTTTCTATTTTTTTTCTATTTTTTTCAGAATTTTTTTCTAATTTTTTCAGATTTTTTCCCATTTTTTTCAGATTTTTTAGAGATTTTTTTTCCCATTTTTTTCGGATTTTTTTGGGATTTTTTTTCTAATTTTTTCACATTTTTTCCAGTTTTTTTTCCTATTTTTTCCCATTTTTTTCAGATTTTTTAGAGATTTTTTTCAGGTTTTTTTCCAGATTTTTTCCCATTTTTTTCGGATTTTTTTCCCATTTTTTTCAGATTTTTTCCAGATTTTTTCCCATTTTTTTCGGATTTTTTTCATATTTTTTTCACATTTTTTCCAGGTTTTTTTCCCTTTTTTTCCCATTTTTTTCTATTTTTTTCAGATTTTTTTAGGATTTTTTTCAGATTTTTTTCTGCATTTTTTCCCCATTTTTTTCAGATTTTTTAGAGATTTTTTCAGATTTTTTAGAGATTTTTTTCAGATTTTTTCACATTTTTTTCGGATATTCTTTGGATTTTTTTCCCATTTTTTTCAGATTTTTTTCTATTTTTTTTCTATTTTTTTCAGAATTTTTTTCTAATTTTTTCAGATTTTTTCCCATTTTTTTCAGATTTTTTAGAGATTTTTTACAGGTTTTTTCCAGATTTTTTTCCCATTTTTTTCAGATTTTTTTCCCATTTTTTTCAGATTTTTTAGAGATTTTTTTTCCCATTTTTTTCGGATTTTTTTGGGATTTTTTTTCTAATTTTTTCACATTTTTTCCGGTTTTTTTTTCCTATTTTTTTCCCATTTTTTTCAGATTTTTTTCAGATTTTTTTCAGATTTCTTTTCACTTTTTTCTCTATTTTTTCACATTTTTTTCAGATTTTTTTCAGATTTTTTTTCAGATTTTTTTCAGATTTTTTTCAGATTTTTTCAGATTTTTTCCTATTTTTTTCAGATTTTTTAGAGATTTTTTTCAGATTTTTTCCGAATTTTTTTCTGAATTCTTTGATTTTTTTTCAGATTTTTTCCCGATTTTTTTCAGATTTTTTTCAGATTTTTTCCCGATTTTTTCAGATTTTTTCAGAATTTTTCCCGATTTTTTTCAGATTTTTTTCAGATTTTTTTCAGATTTTTTTCCCATTTTTTTCAGATTTTCTTCAGATTTTTTTCACTTTATTTCCCGACTTTTTTCCGATTTTTTTAGATTTTTTTCAGGTTTTTTTCAGATTTTTTTCAGATTTTTTTCAGATTTTTTTCAGATTTTTTTCCCATTTTTTCAGATTTTTTCAGATTTTTTTCTGAATTTTTTCACATTTTTTTCACATTTTTTTTTCAGATTTTTTTCAGATTTTTTTCAGATTTTTTTCAGATTTCTTTTCACTTTTTTCTCTATTTTTTCACATTTTTTTCAGATTTTTTTTCAGATTTTTTCTCATTTTTTTTCAATTTTTTTCATATTTTTTTCCCATTTTTTTCGGATTTTTTTTTGATTTTTTCCCATTTTTTTCAGACTTTTTCCCCATTTTTTTTGGCTTTTTTTCCCATTTTTTTCAGATTTTTTTCAGATTTTTTTCCCATTTTTTCAGATTTTTTTCAGGTTTTTTTCCGAATATTTCGCGCTTTTTTTCAGGTTTTTTTCAGATTTTTTTCAGATTTTTTTTCTATTTTTTTTCTATTTTTTTCAGATTTTTTTCAGATTTTTTTCAGATTTTTTTCCCATTTTTTTCCGAATTTTTTGCATTTTTTTTCACATTTTTTCAGATTTTTTTCCCTTTTTTTTCAGATTTTTTTCAGATTTTTTTCCCATTTTTTCACATTTTTTTCACATTTTTTAGAGATTTTTTCCCATTTTTTCCCCATTTTTTCACATTTTTTTCCCATTTTTTCCAGGTTTTTTTCAGATTTTTTTCAGATTTTTTCCCATTTTTTTCACATTTTTTCCCCATTTTTTTCGGATTTTTTTCGGATTTTTTTTCTATTTTTTTCCCATTTTTTTTCAGATTTTTTTCAGACATTTTTCAGATTTTTTTTTTTATTTTTTTCAGATTTTTTTCAGATTTTTTTTCCCTTTTTTTTCTGAATTTTTTCCCCATTTTTTTCAGATTTTTTTTCAGATTTTTTTTGGATTTTTTTCAGATTTTTTCAGATTTTTTTTGGATATTCTTTGGATTTTTTTCCCATTTTTTTCAGATTTTTTTCTATTTTTTTTCTATTTTTTTCAGAATTTTTTTCTAATTTTTTCAGATTTTTTTCCCATTTTTTTCCCATTTTTTTTCAGATTTTTAAAAGATTTTTTTCAGATTTTTTTCAGATTTTTTTCTGAATTTTTCGCATTTTTTTTCTAATTTTTTCAGATTTTTTCCCCCATTTTTCCCTTTTTTTTCTCCATTTTCCCCCATTTTCCCCCTTTGTCCCCTTTTTTCTCCCCCTTTCCCCCCCAAATTCTCCCCCTCCTCCCCCGGCCTCCTCTTCACCCTCCTGACGACCGGCGCCGGCATTTTCCATTTTTAATCCCAATTTTTTCCATTTTTTTTCCAATTTCTTTTAATTTTTAATTCCGATTTTTTGGGGATTTTTTCCCTTTTTTTTTCTTTTTTTTTTCCATTTTTAACCCAAATTTTTTCCATTTTTTTTTCCAATTTCTTTTAATTTTTAATTCCGATTTTTTGGGGATTTTTTCCCTTTTTTTCTTTTTTTTTTCCATTTTTAATCCCAATTTTTTCCATTTTTTTTTCCAATTTCTTTTAATTTTTAATTCCGATTTTTTGGGGATTTTTTCCCTTTTTTTTTCTTTTTTTTTCCCATTTTTAACCCAAATTTTTTCCATTTTTTTTCCAATTTCTTTTAATTTTTAATTCCGATTTTTTGGGGATTTTTTCCCTTTTTTTTCTTTTTTTTTTCCATTTTTAACCCAAATTTTTTCCATTTTTTTTTTCCAATTTCTTTTAATTTTTAATTCCGATTTTTTGGGGATTTTTTCCCTTTTTTTTCTTTTTTTTTTCCATTTTTAATCCCAATTTTTTCCATTTTTTTTTCCAATTTCTTTTAATTTTTAATTCCGATTTTTTGGGGATTTTTTCCCTTTTTTTTCTTTTTTTTTTCCATTTTTAACCCGAATTTTTTCCATTTTTTTTCCAATTTCTTTTAATTTTTAATTCCGATTTTTTGGGGATTTTTTCCCTTTTTTTTTCTTTTTTTTTTTTCATTTTTAACCCAAATTTTTCCCTTTTTTTTCCAATTTCTTTTAATTTTTAATTCTGATTTTTTGGGGATTTTTTCCCTTTTTTTTCTTTTTTTTTTTTCATTTTTAACCCAAATTTTTCCCTTTTTTTCCCCCTCTTTTTCAACTTCTTTTCCTATTTTTCAATTTCTACTTCCTATTTTTCCACGGTCTTTTTTTCTCCTCACCCGGCCTCCTCTTCACCCTCCTGACGATGGGCGCCGGCGCGTCGGCGTGCGTCACCGTGCAGGTGAACTCGTCCCCGCTCTCCCAGTCCGCCGCCGTCACCGGCAGCTCGCTGGCGGCCGTGAACGTCCCGTTGACGTGCGGCGTCAACCGCAGCGGGAGGGGCCTCAACCGGCCCCCGGCGCCGGCGCCGGCGCGGCTCCACGTCACCGTCAGCCCCTCGTCGCTGGGCAGGCTGGTGGCCAGGCACGTCAGCCGCGGCAACTGCGCCACGTACAGCGACGACGGAGACGGCCCCACCAGGAAGACCCCGACGCCGCCCGGGGAGGAGGGGGAGGAGCCTGGGGGGAGGGGGAGGGGAGAGAAGGTCGATGGAGATGCCAAAAGTCAAGGTTGGGCAAGTCAAGGTCAATGGAGACCCCAAAAGTCAAGACAAGGTCAATGAAGACCCCAAAAGTCAAGGTTGGGCAAGAGAAGGTCAATGGAGACCCCAAAAGTCAACCCAAGGTCAATGGAGGCACCAAGAGTCAAGAGAAGGTCAATGGAGACCCCAAAAGTCAAGACAAGGTCAATGGAGATCCCAAAAGTCAACCCAAGGTCAATGGAGACCCCAAAGTCATTGTAGGGTCAAGTCAAGGTCAATGGAGACCCCAAAAGTCAACCCCAGGTCAATGGAGACCCCAAAAGTCGACCCAAGGTCAATGGAGACCCTCAAAGTCAACCCCAGGTCAATGGAGACCCCAAGAGTCAAGGTTTGGTCAAGAGAAGGTCAATGGAGATCCCAAAAGTCAAGAGAAGGTCAATGGAGATCCCAAAGTCATTGTAGGGTCAAGCCAAGGTCAATGGAGACCCAAAAGTCAAGGTTGGGTCAAGAGAAGGTCAACAAAGACCCCAAAAGTCAACCCAAGGTCAATGGAGGCTCCCAAGTCAAGGTTGGGTCAAGCCAAGGTCAATGGAGATCCCAAAAGTCAAGACAAGGTCAACGGAGACTCTCAAGTCAAGGTTGGGTCAAGCCAAGGTCAATGGAGACCCCAAAAGTTGACCCAAGGTCAATGGAGACCCCAAAAGTCAACCCAAGGTCAATGGAGACCCCAAAAGTCAAGGGTTGGTCAGTGGAGACCCCAAAAGTCAAGGTTTGATCAACCCAAGGTCAATGGAGACCCCAAAAGTCAACCCAAGGCCAACGGAGACCCCAAAAGTCAAGTCAAGGTCAACAAAGACCCCCAAGTCAAGGTTGGGTCAACCCAAGGCCTTGAAGACCCCCCAAAGTCAACCCGAGCTCAACGAAGACCCCAAAAGCCAACCCTGGGTCAAAGACCCCCCCCCAAGCCCCACCCCCCATCCCCCCCCGGGCACTCACCGGCGCACTTGTGGGCGGCGACCTCCTGGACGGTGCCGGAGGCCGGGTGGGCGACGCGGCAGGAGAAGCTTCGCTCCCGCCAGTCCTCCAGCGAGACGTTGGCCCGCGACAGGAGCCGGAAGGTCCCCGGCGCCGCGTCGGGGGCGGGGGGCTCGGCGGGCGGGGCCGGGGCCAGGGCGTGGCCGTCGGCCAGCCAGGTGACCTGGACGGGGGGCGGGGCGAAGGCGGCCGCCAGGCAGAGGAGCTCCACCGAGGCCGCCGCGTCGCAGGCGTGGAAGACGGAGACGGCGGGGGGGGCGGGGCTTGCCGGAGGAGGAGGCTGGAGGGGGGGGGGGGAGGGGGAGAGAGGAAGGGTCAAGGGGAGGTCAAGGGAGACCCCAAAAGTTGACCCGAGGTCAATGGAGACCCCAAAAGTCAACTCAAGGTCAATGAAGACCCCCCAAGTCAAGGTTGGGTCAACCCAAGGTCTTGGAGACCCCCAAAGTCAACTCGAGGTCAATGGAGACCCCAAAACTCAACCCAATGTCAATGGAGACCCTCCAAGTCAACCCAAGGTCAATGGAGACCCCAAAAGTCAACTCAAGGTCAATGGAGACCCCCCAAGTCAACCCAAGGTCTTGGAGACCCCCCAAGTCAAGGTTGGGTCAACCCAAGGTCTTGGCGACCCCTAAAGTCAACTCGAGGTCAATGGAGACCCCAAAAGTTGACTCAAAGTCAACGGAGACCCCAAAACTCAACCCAAGGTCAATGGAGACCCCAAAAGTCGACCCAAGGTCAATGGAGACCCTCCAAGTCAAGGTTGGGTCAATGGAGACCCCCCAAGTCAACCCAAGGTCAACGAAGGGGGGGGCGGGGACCCCCCCCCCCCCGAACCTACCTGGGGTCACGTCCCGGGGGGGGGTGGAGACCCCCGAGGTCGTCGGGAGGTCGACCCGGGGTGGGCGGAGCCCCGCGGGGCGGGGCGAGTGGGCGGGGCCTACGGAGACGCCGCCGGCTTTGAGGTCGACGTCCCGGCGTCGACCCCGAAGGCCGAGGTCGGGGTTTGGGGGGGGGGGGTTGGAGACCCCTCCCCCATCCCCCCCCAAAAAACTTACCTGGGGTGGAGCCGTGGGGGGCGGAGCCCCCTGGGGTCGTCGGGGGGTCGGGCCGGGGAGGGCGGAGCCCCCCGGGGCGGGGCGGGGGGGCGGAGCCTACGGAGAGGCCGCCGGGGCGGGGTCAAGGTCATCCGAGACCCCAAAACCCAACTGGGGTCAACCCAAGGTCAATGGAGACCCCAAAACCCAACTGGAGGCTCTTGGAGACCCCAAAACCCAACTGGGGTCAACCCAAGGTCATCCAAGACCCCAAAACCCAACTGGAGGGTCTTGGAAACCCCAAAACCCAACTGGGGTCAACTCAAGGTCATCCAAGACCCCAAAACCCAACTGGAGGATCCTAAAGACCCCAAAACCCAACTGGGGTCAAGTCAAGGTCATCCAAGACCCCAAAACCCAACTGGGGTCAACTCAAGGTCATCCAAGACCTCAAAACCCAACTGGGGTCAACTCAAGGTCATCCAAGACCCCAAAACCCAACTGGAGGATCCTAAAGACCCCAAAACCCAACTGGGGTCAACTCAAGGTCATCCAAGACCTCAAAACCCAACTGGAGGGTCTTGGAGACCCCAAAACCCAACTGGGGTCGATCCAAGGTCGTCAAAGATCCCAAAACCCAACTGGGGTCAACCCAAGTTCAACGGAGACCCCAAAACTCAACTGGAGGGTCTTGGAGACCCCAAAAGCCAACTGGGGTCAACCCAAGGTCATTGACCCAACCCAAGACCCCAAAACCCAACGTTGACCCAACCCAAGACCCGGAAACCCAACTGGGGTCAACCCAAGACCCAACTGGGGTCAACTCAAGACCCTCCAAGACCCCAAAAGTCAACATTGACCCAACCCAAGACCCCAAAACCCAACTGGGGTCAACTGGGGACCCTCCAAGACCCCAAGACCCAACAATGACCCAACTCAAGACCCCAAAACCCAACTGGGGTCAACCCAAGACCCAACGTTGGGTCAACTCAAGACCCTCCAAGGTCCAAAACCCAAAAATTGACCCAACTCAAGACCCTCCAAGACCCCAAGACCCAACATTGACCCAACCCAAGACCCCAAACCCAACGGGGGTCAACCCAAGACCCCAAAAGTCAACGTTGACCCAACTCAAGACCCCAAAACCCAACTGGGGTCAACCCAAGACCCAAAATTGGGTCAACTCCCAAAACCCAACGTTGACCGAACCCAAGACCCCAAAACCCAACTGGGGTCAACCCAAGACCCTCCAAGATCCCCAAACTCAACATTGACCCAACTCAAGACCCTCCAAGCCCCCAAAACCCAACTGGGGTCAACCCAAGACCCAACATTGGGTCAACTCAAGACCCTCCAAGACCCCAAGACCCAATGTTGACCCAACTCAAGACCCCAAAAGTCAACGTTGACCCAACCCAAGACCCCAAAACCCAACTGGGGTCAACCCAAGACCCTCCAAGACCCCGAAACCCAACTGGGGTCAACCCCAAACTCAACGTTGACCCAACTCAAGGCCCTCCAAGACCTCAAGACCCAACGTTGACCCAACCCAAGACCCCAAGACCCAACATTGACCCAACCCAAGACCCCAAAAGTCAACGTTGACCCAACCCAAGACCCCAAACCCCAACGTTGACCCAACCCAAGCCCCCCCCCAAAGACTCACCGGGGATCTGGGCCGTGCGGCTGGCGCCGGACGCCGGGTGCTGGACGGCGCAGCTGAGCTCCCGGGGGGCGGGGCCGGAGGCCGGGAGGCGGAGCCGGCTGCCGGAGGTGAGGAGGCCGGTGCCGGGGGCCCGGACCTCGGGCAGGGGGGCGGAGCTCCCGCCGGCGGCCGCCCCGCCCCAGGAGAAGGCCACGGGGGCCGGCAGGTAGCCCGTGGCCACGCAGGCCACCGTCCGCCGGGGGGCGCCCTCCGCCCCGCAGGCGGCCAATGGGAAGAGGGTGGGCGGGGTCACGCGGCCTGGAAAGGGGGCGGGGTCAGAAAAAAAGGGGCGTGGTCAATAAAGGAAGGGGGGGAGGAGGAGGAGGAGAAAGAGGGGGGTGGGAGGGGCGCCCCCTGGTGGGGAGGGGGCGGGGGGACCTATAGGGACCTATAGGGACCTCTTTGGACCTATGGGGACCCCCCCGGACCTATAGGGACCTATAGGGACCCCTCTGGACCTATAGAGACGCCCCTGGACCTATAGGGACCTCTTTGGATCTATAGGGACCTCCCTGGACCTATAGGGACCCCCCCGGACCTATAGAGACCTCCTCGGACCTATAGGGATCCCTCTGGACCTATAGGGACCCCCCCGGACCTATAGGGACCCCTCTGGACCTATAGGGACACCCCTGGACCTATAGGGACCCCCCTCGGACCTATAGGGACCCCTCTGGACCTATAGGGACCCTCCTGGACCTATAGAGACGCCCCTGGACCTATAGGGACCCACCCGGACCTATAGGGACCCCTCTGGACCTATAGGGATCCCTCTGGACCTATAGGGACCCCCCCCGGACCTATAGGGACCCCTCTGGACCTGTAGGGACACCCCTGGACCTATAGGGACCCCCTCGGACCTATAGGGACCCCTCTGGACCTATAGAGACCCCCCCTGGACCTATAGAGACCCCTCTGGACCTATAGGGACCCTCCTGGACCTATAGGGACCCCCCCCGGACCTATAGGGACCTATAGGGACCCCTCTGGACCTATAGGGACCCCCTTGGACCTATAGGGACCCTTCTGGACCTATAGGAACCCCCCTGGACCTATAGAGACGCCTCTGGACCTATAGGGACCCCATAGGGACCCCATAGCGACCCTCTGCCCTATAGGGACCACACACTGCCCTATAGGGACCCCATAGAACAGCTCAGGGACCCCCCTGCCCCATAGTGACCCCATAGGGACCCCATAGGGACCCCCTGCCCTATAGGGACCCCCCACTGCCCTATAGGGACCCCACACTGCCCTATAGGGACCCCATAGAACAGCTCAGGGACCCCTCTGCCCTATAGCGACCATACAGGGACCCCCTGCCCTATAGGGACCCTACAGGGACCCCATAGTGACCCCCTGACCTATAGGGACCCCCCTGACCCATAGGGACCCCCCACTGCCCTATAGGGACCCCCCTGCCCTATAGGGACCCCATAGAACAGCTCAGGGACCCCCCAGCCCCATAGCGACCCTATAGGGACCCCATAGGGACCCCCCACTGCCCTATAGGAACCCCTTCGGACCTATAGGGACCCCCCACTGCCCTATAGGGACCCCATAGAACAGCTCAGGGACCCCCCAGCCCCATAGCGACCCCATCGGGACCCCCTAGCGACCCCCTGCCCTATAGGGACCCCCTGCCCCATAGGGCCCCCCCTGCCCTATAGGGACCCCATAGAACAGCTCAGGGACCCCCCAGCCCCATAGCGACCCTATAGGGACCCCATAGGGACCCCCTGCCCTATAGGGACCCCCCACTGCCCTATAGGGACACCCCCCTGCCCTATAGGGACCCCCCACTCCCCTATAGGGACCCCCCTGCCCTATAGGGACCCCATAGAACAGCTCGGGGACCCCCCCTGCCCTATAGCGACCCTATAGCGACCCCATAGGGACCCCCTGCCCTATAGGGACCCCACACTGCCCTATAGGGACCCCAATCCCTATAGGGACCCCATAGAACAGCTTGGGGACCCCCTCTGCCCTATAGCGACCATACAGGGACCCCCTGCCCTATAGGGACCCCCCACTACCCTATAGGGACCCCATAGAACAGCTCAGGGACCCCCCTGCCCTATAGCGACCCCATAGGGACCCCATAGGGACCCCCTGCCCTATAGGGACCCTACAGGGACCCCCATAGTGACCCCCTGACCTATAGGGGACCCCTCTGGACCTATAGGAACCCCCCTCGACCTATAGGGACCCCCCACTGCCCTATAGGGACCTCCATAGAACAGCTCAGGGACCCCCCCTGCCCTATAGCGACCCCATCGGGACCCCCATAGCGACCCCCCTGCCCTATAGGGACCCCCCTGACCCTATAGGGACCCCCTCTGGACCTATAGGGACCCCTCTTGCCCCATAGGGACCCCCACACTGTCCTATAGGGACCCCCCCACTGCCCTATAGGGACCCCCCCTGCCCTATAGGGACCCCCCCACTGCCCCTATAGGGACCCTACAGGGACCCCATAGGGACCCCCTGCCCTATAGGGACCCCCCCACTGCCCTATAGCGACCCCCTGCCCCATAGGGACCCCCCCACTGCCCTATAGGGACCCCATAGAACAGCTCAGGGACCCCCCTGCCCTATAGGGACCCCCCCCCCACTGCCCTATAGGGACCTCTAAAAAAATTCATTTCCCCCCCCAAAACCCCCAATTTTCCCCCCCCCCAAAAACCCCCCAATTTTTCCCCAAAAAAATCCCAATTTTTCCCCTAAAATTTTTCCCCCCTAAAAAAATCCATTTCTCCCCCCCCCCCAAAAAAACCCCCCAATTTTTCCCCAAAAAATCCCCAATTTTCCCCCTAATTTTTCCATCCCCCAAAATCCCCAATTTTTCTCCCCCAAACCCCCCCCCAATAAACCCCAATTTTTCCCCCCCAAACCCCCCCAATTTTTCCCCCTAAAAAACCCCATTTTTCCCTCCCAAAAACTCCCCAATTTTTCCCCCCCAAAACCCCCAATTTTTCCCCCAAAAATCCCCAATTTTTCCTCCCCAAAAAACCTCCCCAATTTTCCCCCCCAAAAATCCCAATTTCCCCCCTAAATTTCCCCAAAAAATCCGCAATTTTCACCCCCAAAAAAATCCCAATTTTTCCCCTAAATTATTCCCTCAAAAAACCCTCAATTTTCACCCTAAAAAAATCCATTTTTCTCCCTCAAAACCCCCAGTTTTTTACCCCTAAAAAAATCCATTTTTCCCCCTAAAACCCCCCCAATTTTTCCCCCCAAAAAAACCCATTTTCCCCCCAAAATCCCAATTTTTCCCCTAAATTTTCCCCCAAAATCCCTAATTTTTCCCCTAAAAAAAATCCCCAATTTTTCCCCAAAAAATCCCAATTTCCCCCCTAAATTTTTCCCCCAAAATCCCCAATTTTTCCCCCCAAGCCCCCCCAATTTCCCCCCAAAAACCTCCAATTTTCCCCCCCAAAAAAACCCCCAATTTTTCCCCCCCAAAAATCCCAATTTTCCCCCTAAATTTTTCCCACCAAAATCCCTAATTTTTCCCCTAAAACAAAATCCATTTTTCCCCAAAAACATCCCAATTTTTCACCCTAAAAAAATCCATTTTTCTCCCTCAAAACCCCCAATTTTTTACCCCTAAAAAAATCCATTTTTCCCCCTAAAAACCCCCAATTTTCCCCCCTAAAAAAAAAATCAATTTTTCCCCCCAAAAATCCCAATTTTCCTCCCCAAAACTCCCTCAATTTTTCCCCAAAAAATCCCCGATTTTTTCCCAAATTTTTCCCCCTAAAAAAAAATCAATTTTTCCCCCGAAACCTCCCAATTTTCCCCCCAAAAAACCCTCAATTTTTCCCCTTAAAAAAATCCATTTTTCCCCCTAAAAAACCCCAATTTTTCCCCTTAAAAAAATCCATTTCCCCCCCCCCAAAAAAAACCCCCAATTTTTCCCCCAAAAAACCCTCAGTTCTTCCCCAAAAATCCAATTTTCCCCTAAATTTTCCCCCCAAAACCCCCAATTTTCCCCCTTAAAAAAAATCAATTTTCCCCCCAAAAATCCCAATTTTTCCTCCCCAAAACCCCCCCCAATTTTTCCCCCCAAAATCCCGATTTTTTCCCCAATTTTTCCCCCTAAAAAAAACCCCATTTTCCCCCCCCATTTTTTGCCCAAAACCCCCCTTTTTCCCCCCAAAAATCCCCCCCCTCACCTCCGTCCCCGCGTCGCGCGTCCTCTCCTCCCTCCCTCCCCTCCCCCCCCCTTTCCCGCCCCTCCCCCACCCCCGGGAGGCCACGCCCCTTTTCCCAAAAACCCCCCAAAACGCCCCAAAAAAAACCAAAACCCAAAAAAGCCCCAAAATTTCCATTTTTTGGGGTTTTTTTTTTAAAGCTCCCAGAGCGCCCCCTGCTGGACAAACGGCAGCCGAGCGACCACGAGTGACCAGCGGGGTCAGGGGGGGTCAAGAGGGGTCAGGAGGGGTCAAGGAGGGGTCAGGGGGGGTCAGGAGGGGTCAGGGGGGGTCAGGAGGGGTCAGGAGGGGGTCAGGGGGGGGTCAGGGGGGGTCAGGAGGGGTCAAGGAGGGGTCAGGGGGGGTCAGGAGGGGTCAGGGGGGGGCCAGGAGGGGTCAGGGGGGGGTCAGGAGGGGTCAAGAGGGGTCAGGAGGGGTCAGGAGGGGTCAGGGGGGGGTCAGGAGGGGTCAGGAGGGGTCAAGGGGGGGTCAGGAGGGGTCAGGAGGGGTCAAGGGGGGGTCAAGGGGGGGTCAGGAGGGGTCAGGAGGGGTCAGGGGGGGTCAGGAGGGGTCAGGAGGGGTCAAAGGGGGGGTCAGGAGGGGTCAAGGAGGGGTCAGGAGGGGTCAGGAGGGGTCAGGAGGGTCAGGAGGGGTCAAGGGGGGTCAGGAGGGGTCAGGGGGGGGTCAGGAGGGGTCAGGAGGGGTCAAGGGAGGGGTCAGGAGGGGTCAGGAGGGGTCAGGGGGGGTCAGGAGGGGTCAAGGGGGGGGCCAGGAGGGGTCAAGAGGGGTCAGGAGGGGTCAGGAGGGGTCAGGGGGGGGTGAGGAGGGGTCAAGAGGGGTCAGGAGGGGTCAGGAGGGGTCAGGAGGGGGTGTCAGGAGGGGTCAAGGAGGGGTCAGGAGGGGTCAGGAGGGGTCAGGGGGGGTCAGGAGGGGTCAAGGGGGGGGCCAGGAGGGGTCAAGAGGGGTCAGGAGGGGTCAGGAGGGGTCAGGGGGGGTGAGGGGGGGTCAGGAGGGGTCAGGAGGGGTCAGGAGGGGGTCAGGGGGGGTCAGGAGGGGTCAGAGATGGGGTCAGGAGGGGTCAAGGGGGGTCAGGAGGGGTCAAGAGTGACCAAGAGTGACCAGAGGGGTCAGGAGGGGTCAAGAGGGGTCAGGAGGGGTCAAGGAGGGGTCAGAGGGGGTCAGGGGGGGTCAGGGGGGGTCAGGAGGGGTCAAGGGGGGGGTCAGGAGGGGTCAGGGGGGGTCAGGAGGTGGTCAGGAGGGGTCAGGAGGGGTCAAGGAGGGGTCAAGGAGGGGTCAGGAGGGGTCAGGAGGGGTCAGGGGGGGTCAGGAGGGGTCAGGAGGGGGTCAGGAGGGGTCGGGGGGGTCAGGAGGGGTCAAGAGGGGTCAGGGGGGGTCAGGGGGGGTCAGGAGGGGTCAAGGAGGGGTCAGGGGGGGTCAGGAGGGGTCAGGGGGGGCCAGGAGGGGTCAGGGGGGGTCAGGAGGGGTCAAGAGGGGTCAGGAGGGGTCAGGGGGGGTCAGGAGGGGTCAAGAGTGACCAAGAGTGACCAGAGGGGTCAGGAAGGGTCAAGAGGGGTCAGGAGGGGTCAAGGAGGGGTCAGGGGTGGGGTCAGGAGGGGTCATGGAGGGGTCAGGAGGGGTCAGGAGGGGTCAAGGGGGGGTCAGGAGGGGTCAGGAGGGGTCAGGAGGGGTCAAGAGTGACCAGCGGGGTCAGGGGGGGTCAGGAGGGGGTCAAGGGAGGGGTCAGGAGGGGTCAGGAGGGGTCAGGAGGGGTCAAGGGGAGTTAGGAGGGGTCAGGAGGGGTCAGGGCGGGGTCAAGAGGGGTCAGGAGAGGGGTCAAGAGTGACCAGGAGTGACCAGGGGGGGTCAGGAGGGGTCAAGAGGGGTCAGAGGGGTCAAGGGGGGTCAATAATGAGCAGGAGTGACCAATGGGGTCAAGAGTGACCAGTAGTGGACCAGCAGTGACCAGTAGTGACCAGTAATGACCAGTAATGACCAGTAGTGACCAATAGTGACCAGTAGTGACCAATAGTGACCAGCAGTGACCAATAGTGACCAGTAATGACCAGCAGTGACCAGTAATGACCAATAGTGACCAGTAGTGACCAATAGTGACCAGTAGTGGACCAGTAGTGACCAGTAATGACCAGCAGTGACCAGTAGTGACCAATAGTGACCAGTAGTGACCAGTAGTGACCAATAGTGACCAGTAATGACCAGTAGTGACCAGTAGTGACCAACGCACGGCGGCCATGACACCCCACAAGCTCCTCCCCCTTTTCCCCGCAGGGCCCTGATTGGTGGAGACGCTCCGAGGATCCTCCAGGGGGCGCTCCACGCGTCCGAGGTGAGCGGCCAATCAGGGGCGAGGGGGGCGTGGCCAATCCGAGTCCAGCAGGGGGCGCCGCCTGCGAAGGGAAAATGGGGGAAAAGGGGGGGAAAATGAGGAAAATTTGGGGGGGTTTTTTTTGGGGGGGAAATTTGGGGGGAAATGGGAAAAAATTGGGGGGGAAAAATGAAAGAAATTTGGGGGAATTTTGGGGGGGGATTTGGGGGGAATTTTGGGGGGAAAATGAGAAAAATTTGGGGGATTTTTGGGAAAATTTGGGTGGAAATTTGGGGAAAATTTTCCCCAAATTCCCCCCCAAATGAGAAAAAATTTGGGGGAATTTTGGTGGAAATTCGGGAAGAAATGAGAAAAAATTTGGGGGAAATTTGGGGAAATTTGGGTGGAAATTTGGGAGGAATTGGCCAAAATTTGGGGGGTGAAAATGGGCAAAATTTGGGTGAATATTGATGGAAATTTGGGCAAAATTTGGAGGAATTTGGGTGAAATTTGGGGGATTTTGGGGAAATTTTGGTGGAATTTGGGTGGAAATTTGGGGGAATTTGGTGGAAATTTGGGGAGAAATTGGGAGAAATTTGGGGGAAATTTGGGGGGAAAATGAGAAAAATTTGTGGGGATTTTGGGGGAAATTCGGACAAAATTTTGGGAGGGGAAAAGGGCAAAATTTGGGTGAATTTTGACGGAAATTTTGGGGGAAAATTTGGGTGGAAATTTTGGGGGAAACGAGAAAAATTCGGGTAAATTTTGGTGGGAATTTGGGTAAAATTTGGGGGAGTTTGGGGGAAATTTGGGTGGAAAATGAGAAAAATTTGGGGGGGTTTTGGCAAAATTTCAGGGGAATTTGGGTGGAAATTTGGGAGAAATTGGGATAAATTTGGGGGAAATTTGAGGGAAATTTGGGGGGAAATTTGGGGGGAAAATGAGAAAAATTTGGGGGGATTTTAGGGGAAATTTGGACAAAATTTTGGGGGAAAAAGGGCAAAATTTGGGCGAATTTTGACAGAAATTTGGGGAAAATTTGGGTGAAATTTGGGGGAATTTGGGTGGAAATTTGGGAGGAATTTTGACAAATTTGGGGG